>NC_091989.1:93195158-93375449 GCF_044704955.1 Pristiophorus japonicus | reverse complement strand
GCTCTCCCGCTCTCCCAGTGTGGAGCTGCTCTCCCGCTCTCCCAGTGTGGAGCTGCTCTCCCGCTCTCCCAGTGTGGAGCTGCTATCCCGCGCTCCCAGTGTGGAGCAGCTCTCCCGCGTTCCCTGTGTGGAGCTGCTCTCCTGCGTTCCCTGTGTGGAGCTGCTCTCCCACATTCCCAGTGTGGAGCTGCTCTCCCGCGCTCCCAGTGTGGAGCTGTTATACCGCTCTCTCCCACGCTCCCAGTGTGGAGCTGCTTCTCACGCTCTCTCCCGCGCTCCCAGTGTGAAGCTGCTCTTCCGCACACCCAGTGTGGAGCTGCTCTCCCGCGCTCCCAGTGTGAAGCTGCTCTCCCGCACCCCCAGTGTGGAGCTGCTCTCCCGCTCTCCCAGTGTGGAACTGATCTCCCGCTCTCTCCCGTGCTCCCAGTGTGGAGCTGCTCTCCCGTGCTCCCAGTGTGGAGCTGCTCTACCGCGCTCTCAGTGTGGAGCTGATCTCCCGCTCTCTCCCGCGCTCCCAGTGTGAAGCTGTTCTCCCGCGCTCCCAGTGTGGAGCTGCTCTCCCGCTCTCTCCCGCGCCCCCAGCGTGGAGTTGCTCTCCCGCCCCCAGCGTGGAGCTGCTCTCCCGCGCCCCCAGTGTGGAGCTGCTCTCCCGCTCTCCCAGTGTTGAACGGATCTCCCGATCTCTCCCGCGCTCCCAGTGTGGAGCTGTTCTCCCGCGCTCCCAGTGTGAAGCTGTTCTCCCGCGCTCCCAGTTTGGAGCTGCTCTCCCAGTTTGGAGCTGGTTTCCCACGCACCCAGTGTGGAGCTGCTCTCCCGCTCTCTCCCGTGCTCCCAATGTGGAGCTCCTCTCCCGCTCTCCCAGTGTGGAGCTGCTCTCCCGCTCTCTCCCGCTCTCCCAGTGTGAAGCTGCTCTACCGCGCTCCCAGTGTGGAGCTGCTCTCCCGCTCTCTCCCGCTCTCCCAGTGTGAAGCTGCCCTCCCGCGCTCCCAGTGTGAAGCTGTTCTCCCGCGCTGCTGGTGTGGAGCTGCTCTCCCACGCTCCCAGTACGGAGCTGCTCTCCCGCTCTCCCAGTGTGGAACTGCTCTCCCGCTCTCTCCCGCGCTCCCAGTGTGGAGCTGCTCTCCCGCTCTCCCAGTGTGGAACTGATATCCCGCTCTCTCCCGCGCTCCCAGTGTGGAACTGATCTCCCACGCTCCCAGTGTGGAGCTGCTCTCCCGCTCTCCCATTGTGGAACTGATCTCCCGCTCTCTCCCGCGCTCCCAGTGTGAAGCTGTTCTCCTGCGCTCCCAGTGTGAAGCTGTTCTCCCGCGCTCCCAGTTTGGAGCTGCTCTCCCAGTGTGGAGCTGCACTCCCGCTCTCTCCCGCCCTCCCAGTGTGGAGTTGCTCTCCCGCGCTCCCAATGTGGAGCTGCTGTCCCACTCTCCCAGTTTGGAACTGATCTCCCGCGCTCCCAGTGTGGAGCTGCTTTCCCACGCTCCCAGTGTGGAGCTGCTTCTCACGCTCTCTCCCGCGCTCCCAGTGTGAAGCTGCTCTTCCGCACACCCAGTGTGGAGCTGCTCTCCCGCGCTCCCAGTGTGAAGCTGCTCTCCCGCACCCCCAGTGTGGAGCTGCTCTCCCGCTCTCCCAGTGTGGAACTGATCTCCCGCTCTCTCCCGTGCTCCCAGTGTGGAGCTGCTCTCCCGTGCTCCCAGTGTGGAGCTGCTCTACCGCGCTCTCAGTGTGGAGCTGATCTCCCGCTCTCTCCCGCGCTCCCAGTGTGAAGCTGTTCTCCCGCGCTCCCAGTGTGGAGCTGCTCTCCCGCTCTCTCCCGCGCCCCCAGTGTGGAGTTGCTCTCCCGCGCCCCCAGCGTGGAGCTGCTCTCCCGCGCCCCCAGCGTGGAGCTGCTCTCCCGCGCCCCCAGTGTGGAGCTGCTCTCCCGCTCTCCCAGTGTTGAACGGATCTCCCGATCTCTCCCGCGCTCCCAGTGTGGAGCTGTTCTCCCGCGCTCCCAGTGTGAAGCTGTTCTCCCGCGCTCCCAGTTTGGAGCTGCTCTCCCAGTTTGGAGCTGGTTTCCCACGCACCCAGTGTGGAGCAGCTCTCCCGCTCTCTCCCGTGCTCCCAATGTGGAGCTCCTCTCCCGCTCTCCCAGTGTGGAGCTGCTCTCCCGCTCTCTCCTGCTCTCCCAGTGTGAAGCTGCTCTACCGCGCTCCCAGTGTGGAGCTGCTCTCCCGCTCTCTCCCGCTCTCCCAGTGTGAAGCTGCCCTCCCGCGCTCCCAGTGTGAAGCTGTTCTCCCGCGCTGCTGGTGTGGAGCTGCTCTCCACGCTCCCAGTGCGGAGCTGCTCTCCCGCTCTCCCAGTGTGGAACTGCTCTCCCGCTCTCTCCCGCGCTCCCAGTGTGGAGCTGCTCTCCCGCTCTCCCAGTGTGGAACTGATATCCCGCTCTCTCCCGCGCTCCCAGTGTGGAACTGATCTCCCACGCTCCCAGTGTGGAGCTGCTCTCCCGCTCTCCCATTGTGGAACTGATCTCCCGCTCTCTCCCGCGCTCCCAGTGTGAAGCTGTTCTCCTGCGCTCCCAGTGTGAAGCTGTTCTCCCGCGCTCCCAGTTTGGAGCTGCTCTCCCAGTGTGGAGCTGCACTCCCGCTCTCTCCCGCCCTCCCAGTGTGGAGTTGCTCTCCCGCGCTCCCAATGTGGAGCTGCTGTCCCACTCTCCCAGTTTGGAACTGATCTCCCGCGCTCCCAGTGTGGAGCTGCTTTCCCACGCACCCAGTGTGGAGCTGCTCTCCCGCTCTCTCCCGCTCTCCCAGTGTGAAGCTGCTCTCCCGCGCTCCCAGTTTGGAGCTGCTCTCCCGCTCTCTCCCGCTCTCCCAGTGTGAAGCTGCTCTCCCGCGCTCCCAGTGTGAAGCTGTTCTCCCGCGCTCCTGGTGTGGAGCTGCTCTCCCACGCTCCCAGTGCGGAGCTGCTCTCCCGCTCTCCCAGTGTGGAGCTGCTCTCCCGCTCTCCCAGTGTGGAGCTGCTCTCCCACGCTCCCAGTGCGGAGCTGCTCTCCCGCTCTCCCAGTGTGGAACTGCTCTCCCGCTCTCTTCCGCGCTCCCAGTGTGGAGCTGCTCTCCCGCTCTCCCAGTGTGGAACTGATATCCCGCTCTCTCCCGCGCTCCCAGTGTGGAACTGATCTCCCACGCTCCCAGTGTGGAGCTGCTCTCCCGCTCTCCCAGTGTGGAACTGATATCCCGCTCTCTCCCGCTCTCCCAGTGTGGAACTGATCTCCCGCTCTCCCCCGCGCTCCCAGTGTGAAGCTGTTCTCCTGCGCTCCCAGTGTGAAGCTGTTCTCCCGCGCTCCCAGTTTGGAGCTGCTCTCCCAGTGTGGAGCTGCACTCCCGCTCTCTCCCGCGCTCCCAGTGTGGAGCTGCTTTCCCACGCACCCAGTGTGGAGCTGCTCTCCCGCTCTCTCCCGTGCTCCCAGTGTGGAGCTCCTCTCCCGCTCTCCCAGTGTGGAGCTGCGCTCCCAGTGTGGAGCTGCTCCCCCGCGCTCCCAGTGTGGAGCTGCTCTCCCGCTCTCTCCCGCGCTCCCAGAGTGGAGCTGCTCTCCTGCTCTCTCCCACACTCCCAGTGTGGAGCTGCTCTCCCGCTCTCTCCCGCGCTCCCAGTGTGGAGCTGCTCTCCCGCTCTCTCCCGCTCTCCCAGTGTGAAGCTGCTCTCCCGCTCTCCCAGTGTGGAGCTGTTCTCCCGCACTCCCAGTGTGGAGCTGTTCTCCCGTTCTCCCAGTGTGAAGCTGCTCTCCCGCTCTCCCAGTGTGGAGCTGTTCTCCCGCTCTACCAGTGTGGAGCTGCTCTCCCGCGCTCCCAGTGTGGAGCTGCTCTCCCGCTCTCTCCCGCGCTCCCAGTGTGAAGCTGCTCTTCCGCACACCCAGTGTGGAGCTGCTCTCCCGCGCTCCCAGTGTGAAGCTGCTCTCCCGCGCTCCCAGTGTGAAGCTGCACTCCCGCGCTCCCAGTGTGGAGCTGCTCTCCCGCTCTCCCAGTGTGGAACTGCTCTCCCGCGCTCCCAACGTGGAGCTCCTCTCCAGTGCTCCCAGTGTGGAGCTGCTCTCCCACTCTCCCAGTGTGGAGCTGCTCTCCCGCTCTCCCAGTGTGGAGCTGCTCTCCCGCTCTCCCAGTGTGGAGCTGCTCTCCCGCGTTCCCTGTGTGGAGCTGCTCTCCTGCGTTCCCTGTGTGGAGCTGCTCTCCCACATTCCCTGTGTGGAGCTGCTCCCCCGCGCCCCCAGTGTGGAGCTGCTCTCCCGCACCCCCAGTGTGGAGCTGCTCTCCCGCACCCCCAGTGTGGAGCTGCTCCCCCGCGCCCCCAGTGTGGAGCTGCTCTCCCGCACCCCCAGTGTGGAGCTGCTCTCCCGCTCTCCCAGTGTGGAACTGATCTCCCGCTCTCTCCCGTGCTCCCAGTGTGGAGCTGCTCTCCCGTGCTCCCAGTGTGGAGCTGCTCTCCCGCGCCCCCAGTGTGGAACTGCTCTCCCGCGCCCCCAGTGTGGAGCTGCTCTCCCGCGCTCCCAGTGTGGGGCTACTCTCCCGCTCTCTCCCGCGCTCCCAGTGTGAAGCTGCTCTTCCGCACACCCAGTGTGGAGCTGCTCTCCCGCGCTCCCAGTGTGAAGCTGCTCTCCCGCGCTCCCAGTGTGAAGCTGCACTCCCGCGCTCCTAGTGTGGAGCTGCTCTCCCGCTCTCCCAGTGTGGAACTGCTCTCCCGCGCTCCCAATGTGGAGCTCCTCTCCAGTGCTCCCAGTGTGGAGCTGCTCTCCCGCTCTCCCAGTGTGGAGCTGCTCTCCCGCTCTCCCAGTGTGGAGCTGCTCTCCCGCTCTCCCAGTGTGGAGCTGCTATCCCGCGCTCCCAGTGTGGAGCTGCTCTCCTGCGTTCCCTGTGTGGAGCTGCTCTCCTGCGTTCCCTGTGTGGAGCTGCTCTCCCACATTCCCTGTGTGGAGCTGCTCTCCCACGCTCCCAGTGTGGAGCTGTTATCCCGCTCTCTCCCACGCTCCCAGTGTGGAGCTGCTCCCCCGCGCCCCCAGTTTGGAGCTGCTCCCCCGCGCCCCCAGTGTGGAGCTGCTCCCCCGCTCTCCCAGTGTGGAACTGATCTCCCGCTCTCTCCCGTGCTCCCAGTGTGGAGCTGCTCTCCCATGCTCCCAGTGTGGAGCTGCTCTACCGCGCTCCCAGTGTGGAGCTGATCTTCCGCTCTCTCCCGCGCTCCCAGTGTGGAGCTGCTCTCCCGCTCTCTCCCGCGCCCCCAGTGTGGAGTTGCTCTCCCGCGCCCCCAGCGTGGAGCTGCTCTCCCGCTCTCCCAGTGTTGAACGGATCTCCTGATCTCTCCCGCGCTCCCAGTGTGAAGCTGTTCTCCCGCGCTCCCAGTTTGGAGCTGTTCTCCTGCGCTCCCAGTGTGAAGCTGTTCTCCCGCGCTCCCAGTTTGGAGCTGCTCTCCCAGTGTGGAGCTGCACTCCCGCTCTCTCCCGCCCTCCCAGTGTGGAGTTGCTCTCCCGCGCTCCCAATGTGGAGCTGCTGTCCCACTCTCTCAGTTTGGAACTGATCTCCCGCGCTCCCAGTGTGGAGCTGCTTTCCCACGCACCCAGTGTGGAGCTGCTCTCCCGCTCTCTCCCGCTCTCCCAGTGTGAAGCTGCTCTCCCGCGCTCCCAGTTTGGAGCTGCTCTCCCGCTCTCTCCCGCTCTCCCAGTGTGAAGCTGCTCTCCCGCGCTCCCAGTGTGAAGCTGTTCTCCCGCGCTCCTGGTGTGGAGCTGCTCTCCCACGCTCCCAGTGCGGAGCTGCTCTCCCGCTCTCCCAGTGTGGAGCTGCTCTCCCGCTCTCCCAGTGTGGAGCTGCTCTCCCACGCTCCCAGTGCGGAGCTGCTCTCCCGCTCTCCCAGTGTGGAACTGCTCTCCCGCTCTCTTCCGCGCTCCCAGTGTGGAGCTGCTCTCCCGCTCTCCCAGTGTGGAACTGATATCCCGCTCTCTCCCGCGCTCCCAGTGTGGAACTGATCTCCCACGCTCCCAGTGTGGAGCTGCTCTCCCGCTCTCCCAGTGTGGAACTGATATCCCGCTCTCTCCCGCTCTCCCAGTGTGGAACTGATCTCCCGCTCTCCCCCGCGCTCCCAGTGTGAAGCTGTTCTCCTGCGCTCCCAGTGTGAAGCTGTTCTCCCGCGCTCCCAGTTTGGAGCTGCTCTCCCAGTGTGGAGCTGCACTCCCGCTCTCTCCCGCGCTCCCAGTGTGGAGCTGCTTTCCCACGCACCCAGTGTGGAGCTGCTCTCCCGCTCTCTCCCGTGCTCCCAGTGTGGAGCTCCTCTCCCGCTCTCCCAGTGTGGAGCTGCGCTCCCAGTGTGGAGCTGCTCCCCCGCGCTCCCAGTGTGGAGCTGCTCTCCCGCTCTCTCCCGCGCTCCCAGAGTGGAGCTGCTCTCCTGCTCTCTCCCACACTCCCAGTGTGGAGCTGCTCTCCCGCTCTCTCCCGCGCTCCCAGTGTGGAGCTGCTCTCCCGCTCTCTCCCGCGCCCCCAGTGTGGAATTCCTCTCCCGCTCTCTCCCACGCTCCCAGTGTAGAGCTGCTCTCCCGCTCCCTCCCACACTCCCAGTGTGGAGCTGCTCTCCCGCTCTCTCCCACGCTCCCAGTGTGGAGCTGCTCTCCTGCTCTCTCCCGTGCTCCCAGTGTGGAGCTGCTCTTCCGCTCTCTCCCACGCTCCCAGTGTGAAGCTGCTCTCCCACACTCCCAGTGTGCAGCTGCTCTCCCACTTCTCAGTGTGAAGCTGCACTCCCGCGCTCCCAGTGTGGAGCTGCTCTCCCGCACTCCCAGTGTGGATTTGCTCGCCCGCGCTCCCAGTGTAGAGCTCCTCTCCCGCGCTCCCAGTGTGGAGCTGCTCTCCCAGTGTGGAGCTGCTATCCCGCACTCCCAGTGTGGAGCTGCTCTCCCGCGCTCCCAGTGTGGAGCTGCTCTCCCGCTCTCTTCCGCGCTCCCAGTGTGGAGCTGCTCTCCCGCTCTCTCCCGCGCTCCCAGTGTGGAGCTGCTCTCCCGCTCTCTCCCGCGCTCCCAGTGTGGAGCTGCTCTCCCGCTCTCTCCCACGCTCCCAGTGTGGAGCTGCTCTCCTGCACTCCCAGTGTGGAGCTGCTCTCCTGCTCTCCCCGTGTGGAGCTGCACGCCCATTATCGTGCTGCTCTCCCACGCTCCCAGTGTGGAGCTGCTCTCCCGCGCTCCCAGTGTGGAGCTGCTCTCCTGCTCTCCCTGTGTGGAGCTGCACGCCCATTATCGTGCTGCTCTCCCACGCTCCCAGTGTGGAGCTGCTCTCCCGCGCTCCCAGTGTGGAGCTCCTCTCCCGTGCTCCCAGTGTGGAGCTGCTCTCTCGCTCTCCCAGTGTGGAGCTGCTCTCCCGCTCTCCCAATGTGGAGCTGCTATCCCGTGCTCCCAGTGTGGAGCCGCTCTCCCGCTCTCTACTGCGCTCTCAGTGTGGAGCTGCTCTCCCGCATTCCCTGTGTGGGGCTGCTCTCCCGCGCTCTCTGTGTGGAGCTGCTCTCCCGCGCACCCAGTGTGGAGCCGCTCTCCCGTGCTCCCTTTGTGGAGCTGCTCTCCCGCGCTCTCACGCGCTCCCAGTGTGGAGCTGCTATCCCGCTCTCTCCCACGCTCCCAGTGTGGAGCTGCTCTCCCGCGTTCCCAGTGTGGAGCTGCTCTCCCGCTCTCTCCCGCGCTCCCAGTGTGGAGCTGCTCTTCCGGTCTCCCAGTGTGGAGCTGCTCTCCCGCGCTCCCAGTGTGAAGCTGCTCAACGCGCTCCCAGTGTGAAGCTGCACTCCCGCGCTCCCAGTGTGGAGCTGCTCTCCCGCTCTCCCAGTGTGGAACCGCTCTCCCGCGCTCCCAGTGTGGAACTGCTCTCCCGCTCTCCCAGTGTGGAACTGCTCTCCCGCGCTCCCAGTGTGGAGCTGCTCTCCCGCTCTCCCAGTGTGGAGCTGCTCTCCCGCTCTCCCAGTGTGGAACTGCTCTCCCGCGCTCCCAACGTGGAGCTGCTCTCCCGCTCTCCCAGTGTGGAGCTGCTCTCCCGCTCTCCCAGTGTGGAGCTGCTCTCCCGCTCTCCCAGTGTGGAGCTGCTATCCCGCGCTCCCAGTGTGGAGCAGCTCTCCCGCGTTCCCTGTGTGGAGCTGCTCTCCTGCGTTCCCTGTGTGGAGCTGCTCTCCCACATTCCCAGTGTGGAGCTGCTCTCCCGCGCTCCCAGTGTGGAGCTGTTATACCGCTCTCTCCCACGCTCCCAGTGTGGAGCTGCTTCTCACGCTCTCTCCCGCGCTCCCAGTGTGAAGCTGCTCTTCCGCACACCCAGTGTGGAGCTGCTCTCCCGCGCTCCCAGTGTGAAGCTGCTCTCCCGCACCCCCAGTGTGGAGCTGCTCTCCCGCTCTCCCAGTGTGGAACTGATCTCCCGCTCTCTCCCGTGCTCCCAGTGTGGAGCTGCTCTCCCGTGCTCCCAGTGTGGAGCTGCTCTACCGCGCTCTCAGTGTGGAGCTGATCTCCCGCTCTCTCCCGCGCTCCCAGTGTGAAGCTGTTCTCCCGCGCTCCCAGTGTGGAGCTGCTCTCCCGCTCTCTCCCGCGCCCCCAGCGTGGAGTTGCTCTCCCGCGCCCCCAGCGTGGAGCTGCTCTCCCGCGCCCCCAGTGTGGAGCTGCTCTCCCGCTCTCCCAGTGTTGAACGGATCTCCCGATCTCTCCCGCGCTCCCAGTGTGGAGCTGTTCTCCCGCGCTCCCAGTGTGAAGCTGTTCTCCCGCGCTCCCAGTTTGGAGCTGCTCTCCCAGTTTGGAGCTGGTTTCCCACGCACCCAGTGTGGAGCTGCTCTCCCGCTCTCTCCCGTGCTCCCAATGTGGAGCTCCTCTCCCGCTCTCCCAGTGTGGAGCTGCTCTCCCGCTCTCTCCCGCTCTCCCAGTGTGAAGCTGCTCTACCGCGCTCCCAGTGTGGAGCTGCTCTCCCGCTCTCTCCCGCTCTCCCAGTGTGAAGCTGCCCTCCCGCGCTCCCAGTGTGAAGCTGTTCTCCCGCGCTGCTGGTGTGGAGCTGCTCTCCCACGCTCCCAGTACGGAGCTGCTCTCCCGCTCTCCCAGTGTGGAACTGCTCTCCCGCTCTCTCCCGCGCTCCCAGTGTGGAGCTGCTCTCCCGCTCTCCCAGTGTGGAACTGATATCCCGCTCTCTCCCGCGCTCCCAGTGTGGAACTGATCTCCCACGCTCCCAGTGTGGAGCTGCTCTCCCGCTCTCCCATTGTGGAACTGATCTCCCGCTCTCTCCCGCGCTCCCAGTGTGAAGCTGTTCTCCTGCGCTCCCAGTGTGAAGCTGTTCTCCCGCGCTCCCAGTTTGGAGCTGCTCTCCCAGTGTGGAGCTGCACTCCCGCTCTCTCCCGCCCTCCCAGTGTGGAGTTGCTCTCCCGCGCTCCCAATGTGGAGCTGCTGTCCCACTCTCCCAGTTTGGAACTGATCTCCCGCGCTCCCAGTGTGGAGCTGCTTTCCCACGCTCCCAGTGTGGAGCTGCTTCTCACGCTCTCTCCCGCGCTCCCAGTGTGAAGCTGCTCTTCCGCACACCCAGTGTGGAGCTGCTCTCCCGCGCTCCCAGTGTGAAGCTGCTCTCCCGCACCCCCAGTGTGGAGCTGCTCTCCCGCTCTCCCAGTGTGGAACTGATCTCCCGCTCTCTCCCGTGCTCCCAGTGTGGAGCTGCTCTCCCGTGCTCCCAGTGTGGAGCTGCTCTACCGCGCTCTCAGTGTGGAGCTGATCTCCCGCTCTCTCCCGCGCTCCCAGTGTGAAGCTGTTCTCCCGCGCTCCCAGTGTGGAGCTGCTCTCCCGCTCTCTCCCGCGCCCCCAGTGTGGAGTTGCTCTCCCGCGCCCCCAGCGTGGAGCTGCTCTCCCGCGCCCCCAGCGTGGAGCTGCTCTCCCGCGCCCCCAGTGTGGAGCTGCTCTCCCGCTCTCCCAGTGTTGAACGGATCTCCCGATCTCTCCCGCGCTCCCAGTGTGGAGCTGTTCTCCCGCGCTCCCAGTGTGAAGCTGTTCTCCCGCGCTCCCAGTTTGGAGCTGCTCTCCCAGTTTGGAGCTGGTTTCCCACGCACCCAGTGTGGAGCAGCTCTCCCGCTCTCTCCCGTGCTCCCAATGTGGAGCTCCTCTCCCGCTCTCCCAGTGTGGAGCTGCTCTCCCGCTCTCTCCTGCTCTCCCAGTGTGAAGCTGCTCTACCGCGCTCCCAGTGTGGAGCTGCTCTCCCGCTCTCTCCCGCTCTCCCAGTGTGAAGCTGCCCTCCCGCGCTCCCAGTGTGAAGCTGTTCTCCCGCGCTGCTGGTGTGGAGCTGCTCTCCCACGCTCCCAGTGCGGAGCTGCTCTCCCGCTCTCCCAGTGTGGAACTGCTCTCCCGCTCTCTCCCGCGCTCCCAGTGTGGAGCTGCTCTCCCGCTCTCCCAGTGTGGAACTGATATCCCGCTCTCTCCCGCGCTCCCAGTGTGGAACTGATCTCCCACGCTCCCAGTGTGGAGCTGCTCTCCCGCTCTCCCATTGTGGAACTGATCTCCCGCTCTCTCCCGCGCTCCCAGTGTGAAGCTGTTCTCCTGCGCTCCCAGTGTGAAGCTGTTCTCCCGCGCTCCCAGTTTGGAGCTGCTCTCCCAGTGTGGAGCTGCACTCCCGCTCTCTCCCGCCCTCCCAGTGTGGAGTTGCTCTCCCGCGCTCCCAATGTGGAGCTGCTGTCCCACTCTCCCAGTTTGGAACTGATCTCCCGCGCTCCCAGTGTGGAGCTGCTTTCCCACGCACCCAGTGTGGAGCTGCTCTCCCGCTCTCTCCCGCTCTCCCAGTGTGAAGCTGCTCTCCCGCGCTCCCAGTTTGGAGCTGCTCTCCCGCTCTCTCCCGCTCTCCCAGTGTGAAGCTGCTCTCCCGCGCTCCCAGTGTGAAGCTGTTCTCCCGCGCTCCTGGTGTGGAGCTGCTCTCCCACGCTCCCAGTGCGGAGCTGCTCTCCCGCTCTCCCAGTGTGGAGCTGCTCTCCCGCTCTCCCAGTGTGGAGCTGCTCTCCCACGCTCCCAGTGCGGAGCTGCTCTCCCGCTCTCCCAGTGTGGAACTGCTCTCCCGCTCTCTTCCGCGCTCCCAGTGTGGAGCTGCTCTCCCGCTCTCCCAGTGTGGAACTGATATCCCGCTCTCTCCCGCGCTCCCAGTGTGGAACTGATCTCCCACGCTCCCAGTGTGGAGCTGCTCTCCCGCTCTCCCAGTGTGGAACTGATATCCCGCTCTCTCCCGCTCTCCCAGTGTGGAACTGATCTCCCGCTCTCCCCCGCGCTCCCAGTGTGAAGCTGTTCTCCTGCGCTCCCAGTGTGAAGCTGTTCTCCCGCGCTCCCAGTTTGGAGCTGCTCTCCCAGTGTGGAGCTGCACTCCCGCTCTCTCCCGCGCTCCCAGTGTGGAGCTGCTTTCCCACGCACCCAGTGTGGAGCTGCTCTCCCGCTCTCTCCCGTGCTCCCAGTGTGGAGCTCCTCTCCCGCTCTCCCAGTGTGGAGCTGCGCTCCCAGTGTGGAGCTGCTCCCCCGCGCTCCCAGTGTGGAGCTGCTCTCCCGCTCTCTCCCGCGCTCCCAGAGTGGAGCTGCTCTCCTGCTCTCTCCCACACTCCCAGTGTGGAGCTGCTCTCCCGCTCTCTCCCGCGCTCCCAGTGTGGAGCTGCTCTCCCGCTCTCTCCCGCTCTCCCAGTGTGAAGCTGCTCTCCCGCTCTCCCAGTGTGGAGCTGTTCTCCCGCACTCCCAGTGTGGAGCTGTTCTCCCGTTCTCCCAGTGTGAAGCTGCTCTCCCGCTCTCCCAGTGTGGAGCTGTTCTCCCGCTCTACCAGTGTGGAGCTGCTCTCCCGCGCTCCCAGTGTGGAGCTGCTCTCCCGCTCTCTCCCGCGCTCCCAGTGTGAAGCTGCTCTTCCGCACACCCAGTGTGGAGCTGCTCTCCCGCGCTCCCAGTGTGAAGCTGCTCTCCCGCGCTCCCAGTGTGAAGCTGCACTCCCGCGCTCCCAGTGTGGAGCTGCTCTCCCGCTCTCCCAGTGTGGAACTGCTCTCCCGCGCTCCCAACGTGGAGCTCCTCTCCAGTGCTCCCAGTGTGGAGCTGCTCTCCCACTCTCCCAGTGTGGAGCTGCTCTCCCGCTCTCCCAGTGTGGAGCTGCTCTCCCGCTCTCCCAGTGTGGAGCTGCTCTCCCGCGTTCCCTGTGTGGAGCTGCTCTCCTGCGTTCCCTGTGTGGAGCTGCTCTCCCACATTCCCTGTGTGGAGCTGCTCCCCCGCGCCCCCAGTGTGGAGCTGCTCTCCCGCACCCCCAGTGTGGAGCTGCTCTCCCGCACCCCCAGTGTGGAGCTGCTCCCCCGCGCCCCCAGTGTGGAGCTGCTCTCCCGCACCCCCAGTGTGGAGCTGCTCTCCCGCTCTCCCAGTGTGGAACTGATCTCCCGCTCTCTCCCGTGCTCCCAGTGTGGAGCTGCTCTCCCGTGCTCCCAGTGTGGAGCTGCTCTCCCGCGCCCCCAGTGTGGAACTGCTCTCCCGCGCCCCCAGTGTGGAGCTGCTCTCCCGCGCTCCCAGTGTGGGGCTACTCTCCCGCTCTCTCCCGCGCTCCCAGTGTGAAGCTGCTCTTCCGCACACCCAGTGTGGAGCTGCTCTCCCGCGCTCCCAGTGTGAAGCTGCTCTCCCGCGCTCCCAGTGTGAAGCTGCACTCCCGCGCTCCTAGTGTGGAGCTGCTCTCCCGCTCTCCCAGTGTGGAACTGCTCTCCCGCGCTCCCAATGTGGAGCTCCTCTCCAGTGCTCCCAGTGTGGAGCTGCTCTCCCGCTCTCCCAGTGTGGAGCTGCTCTCCCGCTCTCCCAGTGTGGAGCTGCTCTCCCGCTCTCCCAGTGTGGAGCTGCTATCCCGCGCTCCCAGTGTGGAGCTGCTCTCCTGCGTTCCCTGTGTGGAGCTGCTCTCCTGCGTTCCCTGTGTGGAGCTGCTCTCCCACATTCCCTGTGTGGAGCTGCTCTCCCACGCTCCCAGTGTGGAGCTGTTATCCCGCTCTCTCCCACGCTCCCAGTGTGGAGCTGCTCCCCCGCGCCCCCAGTTTGGAGCTGCTCCCCCGCGCCCCCAGTGTGGAGCTGCTCCCCCGCTCTCCCAGTGTGGAACTGATCTCCCGCTCTCTCCCGTGCTCCCAGTGTGGAGCTGCTCTCCCATGCTCCCAGTGTGGAGCTGCTCTACCGCGCTCCCAGTGTGGAGCTGATCTTCCGCTCTCTCCCGCGCTCCCAGTGTGGAGCTGCTCTCCCGCTCTCTCCCGCGCCCCCAGTGTGGAGTTGCTCTCCCGCGCCCCCAGCGTGGAGCTGCTCTCCCGCTCTCCCAGTGTTGAACGGATCTCCTGATCTCTCCCGCGCTCCCAGTGTGAAGCTGTTCTCCCGCGCTCCCAGTTTGGAGCTGCTCTCCCAGTTTGGAGCTGCTTTTCCACTCACCCAGTGTGGAGCTGCTCTCCCGCTCTCTCCCGTGCTCCCAATGTGGAGCTCCTCTCCCGCTCTCCCAGTCTGGAGCTGCTCTCCCGCTCTCTCCCGCTCTCCCAGTGTGAAGCTGCTCTCCCGCGCTCCCAGTGTGGAGCTGCTCTCCCGCTCTCTCCCGCTCTCCCAGTGTGAAGCTGTTCTCCCGCGCTCCTGGTGTGGAGCTGCTCTCCCACGCTCCCAGTGCGGAGCTGCTCTCCCGCTCTCCCAGTGTGGAACTGCTCTCCCGCTCTCTCCCGCGCTTCCAGTGTGGAGCTGCTCTCCCGCTCTCCCAGTGTGGAACTGATATCCCGCTCTCTCCCGCGCTCCCAGTGTGGAACTGATCTCCCACGCTCCCAGTGTGGAGCTGCTCTCCCGCTCTCCCATTGTGGAACTGATCTCCCGCTCTCTCCCGCGCTCCCAGTGTGAAGCTGTTCTCCTGCGCTCCCAGTGTGAAGCTGTTCTCCCGCGCTCCCAGTTTGGAGCTGCTCTCCCAGTGTGGAGCTGCACTCCCGCTCTCTCCCGCCCTCCCAGTGTGGAGTTGCTCTCCCGCGCTCCCAATGTGGAACTGCTCTCCCGCTCTCCCAGTGTGGAACTGATCTCCCGCGCTCCCAGTGTGGAGCTGCTTTCCCACGCACCCAGTGTGGAGCTGCTCTCCCGCTCTCTCCCGCTCTCCCAGTGTGAAGCTGCTCTCCCGCGCTCCCAGTGTGGAGCTGCTCTCCCGCTCTCTCCCGCGCTCCCAGTGTGGAGCTGCTCTCCCACGCTCCCAGTGTGGAGCTGCTCTCCGCGCCCCCAGTGTGGAGCTGCTCTCCCGCGCCCCCAGTGTGGAGCTGCTCTCCCGCGCCCCCAGTGTGGAGCTGCTCTCCCGCGCCCCCAGTGTGGAGCTGCTCTCTCGCGCCCCCAGTGTGGCGCTGCTCTCCCGCGCCTCCAGTGTGGAGCTGCTCTCCCGCGCTCCCAGTGTGGAGCTGCTCTCCCGCTCTCCCAGTGTGGAGCTGCTCTCCCGCTCTCCCAGTGTGGAACTGATCTCCCGCTCTCCCAGTGTGGAGCTGTTCTCCCGCTCTCCCAGTGTGGAGCTGTTCTCCCACTCTCCCAGTGTGGAGCTGCTCTCCCGCTCTCCCAGTGTGGAGCTGTTCTCCCGCGCTCCCAGTAAGGAGCTGCTCTCCCGCGCTCCCAGTGTGGAGCTGCTCTCCCGCTCTCCCAGTGTGGAACTGATCTCCCGCTCTCTCCCGTGCTCCCAGTGTGGAGCTGCTCTCCCGTGCTCCCAGTGTGGAGCTGCTCTACCGCGCTCCCAGTGTGGAGCTGCTCTCCCGCTCTCTCCCGCGCTCCCAGTGTGGAGCTGCTCTTCCACGCTCCCAGTGTGGAGCTCTCTCCCGCGCCCCCAGTGTGGAGCTGCTCTCCCGCGCCCCCAGTGTGGAGCTGCTCTCCCGCGCCCCCAGTGTGGAGCTACTCTCCCGCGCTCCCAGTGTGGAGCTGCTCTCCCGCTCTCCCAGTATTGAACGGATCTCCCGCTCTCTCCCGCGCTCCCAGTGTGTAGCTGCTCTCCCGTGCTCCCAGTGTGGAGCTGCTCTCCCGCTCTCCCAGTGTGGAACTGATCTCCCGCTCTCTCCCGCGCTCCCAGTGTGAAGCTGTTCTCCTGCGCTCCCAGTGTTAAGCTGTTCTCCTGCGCTCCCAGTATGAAGCTGTTCTCCCGCGCTCCCTGTGTGGAGCTGCTCTTCCAGGCTCCCAGTGTGGAGCTGCTCTCCCGCTCTCCCAGTGTGGAACTGCTCTACCGCTCTCTCCCGCGCTCCCAGTGTGGAGCTGCTCTCCCGCTCTCCCAGTGTGGAACTAATCTCCCGCGCTCCCAGTGTGGAGCTGCTCTCCCGCTCTCCCAGTGTGGAACTGATATCCCGCTCTCTCCCGCGCTCCCAGTGTGGAACTGATCTCCCGCGCTCCCAGTGTGGAGCTGCTCTCCGGCGCTCCCAGTGTGGAGCTGCTCTCCCACGCTCCCAGTGTGGAGCTGCTCTCCCGCTCTCCCGCTCTCCCAGTGTGGAACTGATCTCCTGCTCTCTCCCGCGCTCCCAGTGTGAAGCTGTTCTCCTGCGCTCCCAGTGTGAAGCTGTTCTCCCGCGCTCCCAGTTTGGAGCTGCTCTCCCAGTTTGGAGCTGCTCTCTCCCTTGCTCCCAGTGTGGAGCTGCACTCCCGCTCTCTCCCGCACTCCCAGTGTGGAGCTGCTTTCCCACGCACCCAGTGTGGAGCTGCTCTCCCACTCTCCCAGTGTGGAGCTGCTCTCCCGCTCTCCCAGTGTGGAGATCCTCTCCCGCGCTCCCAGTGTGGAGCTGCTCTCCCACTCTCCCAGTGTGGAGCTCCTCTCCCGCGCTCCCAGTGTGCAACTGCTCTCCCGCTCTCCCAGTCTGGAGCCGCTATCCCGTGCTCCTAGTGTGGAGCTGCTCTCCCGCTCTCTCCCGCGCTCCTAGTGTGGAGCTGCTATCCCGCTCTCTCCCACGCTCCCAGTGTGGAGCTGCTCTCCCGCGCTCCCAGTGTGGAGCTGCTCTCCCCTGTACCCAGTGTAGAGCTGCTCTCCCGCGCTCCGTGTGGAACTGATCTTCCGCTCTCTTCCGCGCTCCCAGTGTGAAGCTGTTCTCCCGCGCTCCCAGTGTGAAGCTGTTCTCCCGCGCTCCCACTGTGGAACTGCTCTCCCACGCTCTCAGTGTGGAGCTGCTCTCCCGCTCTCTCCCGCGCTCCCAGTGTGGAGCTGCTCTCCCACGCTCCCAGTGTCGAGTTGCTCCCCTGCGCTCCCAGTGTGGAGCTGCTCTCCCGCGCACCCAGTGTGGAGCTGCTCTCCCACGCACCCAGTGTGGAGCTGCTCTCCCGCTCTCTCCCGTGCTCCCAGTGTGGAGTTCCTCTCCCGCTCTCCCAGTGTGGAGCTGCTCTCCCGGTGTGGAGCTGCTCTCCCGCGCTCCCAGTGTGGAGCTGCTCTCCCGCTCTCTCCCGCGCTCCCAGTGTGGAGCTGCTCTCCTGCTCTCTCCCAGACTCCCAGTGTGGAGCTGCTCTCCCGCGCTCCCAGTGTGCAGCTGCTCTCCCGCTCTCTCCCGCTCTCCCAGTGTGAAGCTGTTCTCCCGCGCTCCCAGTTTGGAGCTGCTCTCCCAGTTTGGAGCTGCTCTCTCCCTTGCTCCCAGTGTGGAGCTGCACTCCCGCTCTCTCCCGCGCTCCCAGTGTGGAGCTGCTTTCCCACGCACCCAGTGTGGAGCTGCTCTCCCACTCTCCCAGTGTGGAGCTGCTCTCCCGCTCTCCCCGTGTGGAGATCAGCTCCCGCGCTCCCAGTGTGGAGCTGCTCTCCCACTCTCCCAGTGTGGAGCTCCTCTCCCGCGCTCCCAGTGTGCAACTGCTCTCCCGCTCTCCCAGTCTGGAGCCGCTATCCCGCGCTCCTAGTGTGGAGCTGCTCTCCCGCTCTCTCCCGCGCTCCTAGTGTGGAGCTGCTATCCCGCTCTCTCCCACGCTCCCAGTGTGGAGCTGCTCTCCTGCGCTCCCAGTGTGGAGCTGCTCTCCCCTGTACCCAGTGTAGAGCTGCTCTCCCGCACTCCGTGTGGAACTGATCTTCCGCTCTCTTCCGCGCTCCCAGTGTGAAGCTGTTCTCCCGCGCTCCCAGTGTGAAGCTGTTCTCCCGCGCTCCCACTGTGGAACTGCTCTCCCACGCTCTCAGTGTGGAGCTGCTCTCCAGCTCTCTCCCGCGCTCCCAGTGTGGAGCTGCTCTCCCACGCTCCCAGTGTCGAGTTGCTCCCCTGCGCTCCCAGTGTGGAGCTGCTCTCCCGCGCACCCAGTGTGGAGCTGCTCTCCCACGCACCCAGTGTGGAGCTGCTCTCCCGCTCTCTCCCGTGCTCCCAGTGTGGAGCTCCTCTCCCGCTCTCCCAGTGTGGAGCTGCTCTCCCAGTGTGGAGCTGCTCTCCCGCGCTCCCAGTGTGGAGCTGCTCTCCCGCTCTCTCCCGCGCTCCCAGTGTGGAGCTGCTCTCCTGCTCTCTCCCACACTCCCAGTGTGGAGCTGCTCTCCCGCGCTCCCAGTGTGCAGCTGCTCTCCCGCTCTCTCCCGCTCTCCCAGTGTGAAGCTGCTCTCCCGCTCTCCCAGTGTGGAACTGTTCTCCCGCTCTCCCAGTGTGGAGCTGTTCTCCCACTCTCCCAGTGTGGAGCTGCTCTCCCGCTCTCCCAGTGTGGAGCTGTTCTCCCGCGCTCCCAGTAAGGAGCTGCTCTCCCGCGCTCCCAGTGTGGAGCTGCTCTCCCACGCTCCCAGTGTGGAGCTTCTCTCCCGCTCTCTCCCACACTCCCAGTGTGGAGCTGCTTTCCCGCGCTCCCAGAGTGCAGCTGCTCTCCCGCTATCTCCCGCGCTCCCAGTGTGGAGCTGCTCTCCCGCTCTGTCCCGCGCTCCCAGTGTGAAGCTGCTCTCCCGCTCTCCCAGTGTGGAACTAATCTCCCGCGCTCCCAGTGTGGAGCTGCTCTCCTGCGCTCCCAGTGTGGAGCTGCTCTCCCACGCTCCCAGTGTGGAGCTGCTCTCCCGCTCTCCCAGTGTGGAACTGATCTCCTGCTCTCTCCCGCGCTCCCAGTGTGAAGCTGTTCTCCTGCGCTCCCAGTGTAAAGCTGCTCTCCTGCGCTCCCAGTGTGGAGCTGCTCTCCCACGCTCCCAGTGTGGAGCTGCTCTCCCACTCTCCCAGTATGGAACTGATCTCCTGCTCTCTCCCGCGCTCCCAGTGTGAAGCTGTTCTCCTGCGCTCCCAGTGTGAAGCTGTTCTCCCGCGCTCCCAGTTTAGAGCTGCTCTCCCAGTTTGGAGCTGCTCTCCCGCTCTCTCCTGCGCTCCCAGTGTGGAGCTGCTCTCCCACGCACCCAGTGTGAAGCTGCTCTCCCGTGCTCCCAGTGTGGAGCTCCTCTCCCGCTCTCCCAGTGTGGAGCTGCTCTCCCAGTGTGGAGCTGCTCTCCCGCGCTCCCAGTGTGGAGTTCCTCGCCCGCTCTCCCAGTGTGGAGCTGCTGCCCCGTGCTCCCAGTGTGGAGCTGCTCTCCCGCTCTCTCCCGCACTCCCGGTGTGGAGCTGCTCTCCCGCTCTCTCCCGCACTCCCAGTGTGGAGCTGCTCTCCTGCTCTCTCCCACACTCCCAGTGTGGAGCTGCTCTCCCGCTCTCTCCCGCACTCCCAGTGTGGAGCTGCTCTCCTGCTCTCTCCCACACTCCCAGTGTGGAGCTGCTTTCCCGCGCTCCCAGTGTGCAGCTGCTCTCTCGCTCTCTCCCCCACTCCCAATGTGGAGCTGCTCTCCCGCTCTCTCCCGCGCTCCCAGTGTGGAGCTGCTCTCCCGCTCTCTCCTGCGCTCCCAGTGTGAAGCTGCTCTCCCGTGCTCCCAGTGTGGAGCTTTTCTCCCGCGCTCCCAGTGTGGAGCTGCTCTCCCGCGCTCCCAGTGTGGAGCTGCTCTCCCACTCTTCCAGTGTGGAGCTGCTCTCCCGCTCTCCCAGTGTGGAGCTCCTCTCCCGCGCTCCCAGTGTGGAACTGCTCTCCCGCTCTCCCAGTCTGGAGCCGGTATCCCGCGCTCCCTGTGTGGAGCTGCTCTCCCGCTCTCTCCCGCGCTCCTAGTGTGGAGCTGCTATCCCGCTCTCTCCCACGCTCCCAGTGTGGAGCTGCTCTCCCGCGCTCCCAGTGTGGAGCTGCTCTCCCGTGTACCCAGTGTAGAGCTGCTCTCCCGCGCTCCGTGTGGAACTGATCTTCAGCTCTCTTCCGCGCTCCCAGTGTGAAGCTGTTCTCCCGCGCTCCCAGTATGAAGCTGTTCTCCCGCGCTCCCACTGTGGAACTGCTCTCCCACGCTCTCAGTGTGGAGCTGCTCTCCCGCTCTCTCCCGCGCTCCCAGTGTGGAGCTGCTCTCCCACGCTCCCAGTGTCGAGTTGCTCCCCTGCGCTCCCAGTGTGGAGCTACTCTCCCGCGCTCCCAGTGTGGAGCTGCTCTCCCCCGCTCCCAGTGTGGAGCTGATCTCCCACTCTCTCCCGTGCTCCCAGTGTGAAGCTGTTCTCCCGCGCTCCCAGTGTGGAGCTGCTCTCCCAGTGTGGAGCTGCTCTCCCAAGCTCCCAATTTGGAGCTGCTCTCCCAGTGTGGAGCTGGTCTCCCGCGCTCCCAGTGTGGAGCTGCTCTCCCGCGCTCCCAGTATGGAGCTGCTCTCCCAGTGTAGAGCTGCTCTCCCACGCTCCCAGTGTGGAGCTGCTCCCCCACGCTCCCAGTGTGGAGCTGCTCCCCCGCTCTCTCCCGCATTCCTAGTGTGGAGGTTCTTTCGCACGCTCCCAGCGTGGAGCTGCTCTCCCGTGCTCCCAGTGTGGAGCTGCTCTCCCGCGCTCCCTGTGTGGAGCTGCTCTCCCGCGCTCCCTGTGTTTAGCTGCTCTCCCGCGCTCCCTGTGTGGAGCTGCTCTCCCGCGCTCCCTGTGTTTAGCTGCTCTCCCGCGCTCCCTGTGTGGAGCTGCTCTCCCGCGCTCCCTGCGTTTAGCTGCTCTCCAGCGCTCCCCGTGTGGAGCTACTCTCCCGCGCTCCCAGTATGGAGCTGGTCTGTCGCGCTCCCAGTATGGAGCTGCTCTGTCGCGCTCCCAGTGTGGAGCTGCTCTGCCGCGCTCCCAGTGTGGAGCTGTTCTGCCGCGCTCCCAGTGTAGAGCTGCTCTGCCGCGCTCCCAGTGTGGAGCTGGTCTCCCGCGCTCCCAGTTTGGAGCTGCTCTCCCGCTCTTTCCCGTGTTCCCAGTATGGAGCTGCCATCCCGCTCTCTCCCGCGCTCCCAGTGTGGATCTGCTCGCCCTCTCTATCCCGCGCTCCCAGTATGGAGCTGCTATCCCGCGCTCCCAGTATGGAGCTGCTATCCCGCGCTCCCAGTATGGAGCTGCTTTCCCGCGCTCCAAGTGTGGAGCTGCTCTCCCACACTCGTAGTGTGTAGCTGCTCTCAAAGGGAGCACAGTTAGGAGAATTAGGGCGGAAGTGGTTTACCCTTTCTCCGACAAGCTCCATTTAAACACAGCTCATAAGAACAAAGGAACATAGAAATAGGAGCAGAATTCGGTCCCTCGAGCCTGATCCGCCATTCAATAAGATCATGACTGATCTACCTCAGCTCCACTTTCCTGCACTCTCCTCATTTCCCTTGATTCCCTTAATATCCAAAAAGCTATCAATCTCTGTTTTGAATATACTCAAAGACTGAGCATCCACAGCCCTCTGGGGTAGAGAATTCCAAAAATTCACCATCCTCTGAGTGAAGAAATTTTTCCTCATCTCAGTCCTAAATGGCCGACTCCTTATTCTGAGACTGTGACCCCTGGTCCTAGACTCCTGGGCCAGAGGAAACATCCTCCCTGCATCTACCCTGTCAAGCCCTGTAAGAATTTTGTATATTTCAATGAGATGACCTTTCATTCTTATAAACTGTAGAGGATATAGGCCTGGTCTACTCAACCTCTCCTCATTGGACAATCCCCCATCACAGGAATCAGTTTGGTGAATTTTCGCTGCACTTCCTTCATGGCAAGCTCGATGGTGGGGAGCACTGAATTTACCTGTATATCTAATGCTGATCGATCACTGTTTTGGCTCTGAATTAAAATGCATACATGATATATGAAATATATGAAATGAAAAGGCAGGACTTTCATTGATATCTTGCACATCTGGCACATATTGTATGTATCACGTGCTCTTTGAATTCATGTGAAGTGCAAACTCTTGTTATATTCCCATCATTAAAGATTTGCCATTTTGCATTGGCAACAGAATCGATCCTTAACTTAAGGCTGACAAAAACCTCATGAACTGGAGACACGATGGGGTAGATTTCCCTCTATGTTGCGCCTGGAAAACCCTCGGCGAAGAGGAAGTGGGGTGGAGCCTAATTGCGTCAGGTCTCTTCCCCCTTCCCATCCCATCAGGAAGCTGACCCTGCCTGGATTTATGGGGTTTCCCAAGATTGCTGTAATAGGGCCTGCGACAACAGTCGGTGTAAGTTAAAGGTCAGAATGTTATTGAGGCAGGAGGGGCTTCCCGGCCCTCTCATCTCATTATCCTCTTGCTGTGGCCATGGGGCATCCAAACAGATGGGTGCTCCAATAAACCTGGAGGGGGATCTTCAAGGGAACACCCTGAAGAAACAGGAAAGGGGCCAAAATTCACAGGTGTTTCAAGTATTTGGAGCTGCAGCAGACTGGATGATCCTCGCATGGAACTTTAAGGACAATCTCTGTTCTACTGTTTAAATGTTCTGTATCAGATGTGCATACAGCTTATCTGAAGTCTTTAGATTTCCTCTGTTTTCTGTGCAATACACACCATGCTACAAAGAAACTGTGATAATTCATACCTCACTCTGAATGTTTTCGGTCTGGATTTTGTTTAGAGATTGGACATTGGGTTACATGCAACTGTAGGCTGTACTAATCACTTGAATTGCAGAAATTCAGACTGTGGTCGGAGATACCTGTTTATAAAAAAATCTTGTGCTCAGCTCATCTCTCATACTTGAGAGATCACACTTTGATCTGTCGCTTTAGAATATTGAGGGGCGATCTGATCGAGGTGTTAATGTTAAAAGGGTTCAATAGGGGTGATACAGAGAACCTATTTCCTCTGTTTCCCATATTACAACAGTGACTACACTCCAAAAGTATTTCATTAGCTGTAAAGCGCTTTGAGACGTCCGGTGCTCTTGAAAGGCGCTTTATAAATCAAAGTCTGTCTGTCTTTCTGTTGGGGGAATTAAGAACAAGGCGACATAATCTTAACCTTAGAGCTAGGCAATTTAGGAGGGCAATCGGGAAGCAGTTTTTCATGCAAAGGGTCGGAAGGTTGTAGATGCTGGGTCAATTGGAACTCTCAAAGCAGATTGATAGATTTCTGTTAGGTAAGGGTGCCAAGGGATATGGAGCGAAGGCGGGTAAATGGAGTTGAGGTACAGATCAGCCATGATCCAATTGAATGGCGGAACAGGCTCAAGGGGTGGAATGGCCTACTCTTGCTCCTATGTCATGCTTCAGATGTCACCTTTCTAAGAAACATCAGGAAAATCGCAACTTGGCAATCTTATAAAAAAAAATTTAAGTGAAAGAAATCAAGTTATTTTCTGCTGTTTTGTCTGAGCATCAGATAACCTGGCTTCCACTCAAGAAAAGGATCTGTGCAATCTGGAGAAATCTTGAACAGCAATCAGCCCATAATTGACCTATTTAAATGACTTCCCAACACATAAGCAGTGACCTTAAAAAGGTAGGCCACATCCGTAGCTGACCATCACAACCATGCTCCAGATTATGGACTACCCATACCACAGGAGCCGATGCCGCAGAAGGTCAGCTGGTACCATATATAACATAGGATTACATAGGATATACGGCACAGAAACAGGCCATTCGGTCCAACCAGTCCATGCTGGCATTTATGCTCCACTCGAACCTCCTCCCTTCTTTCCTCATCTAACCCTTTCAGCATGACCCTCTATTCCCTTCTCCCTCATGTGGTTATCTAACCTCCCCTTTAAATGCATCTATACCATTCGCTTCAACCATTCCCTGTAGTAGCACGATCCACATTCTCACCACTCTCTGGGTAAAGAAGTTTCTTCTGAATTCCCTATTTGATTACTTGGTGACGATCTTATATTGATGGCCTCTAGTTATGCTCTTCCCCACAAGTGGAAACATTCTCTGTATCTACTTATCAAAACCTTTCATAATTTTAAAGACCTCTATTGGTCAACCCTCAGCCTTCTCTTTTCAAGAGAAAAGAGATCCAACCTTTTCATCCTTTCCTGATATGTATACCCTCTCATTTCTGGTATAATGCTTGTAAATATTCTCTGCACCCTCTCCAGTGCCTCTATATCCATTGTATATGATGATCAGAATTGCACACAGTACTCCAAGTGTGGTCTAACCAAGGTTTGATACAGGTTTAACATTACTTCACTACTTTTCAATTCTATCCCTCTAGAAATAAACCCTAGTGTCTGGTTTGCTTTTTTATGGCCTTGATAACCTGTGTCGATACTTTTAGTGATTGGTGTATTTGTATTCCGAGATCCCTTTTTTCCTCTATACCCATTTAGATTCTTATTTTTCAAGTAGTAAGTGAGCTCCCTATTTTTCTTACCAAAATGTAATACCTCACATTTATCTGTGCTGAATTTAATTTGCCAATTATATTTTCCCATTCCGCAAGTTTATTAATGTGCTCCTGTAATTTGTTGCAGTCCTCCTCAGTATTGACTATCGTCCAGAATTTGGTGTCCTCCACAAATTTAGAAATTGTGTTTCTGATTCCAAAGTCTAAATTGTTAATATAAATTGTGAACAGTGGTCCCAGCACTGATCCTTGCGGAACACCACTGCCCACCTTCTGCCATGTGAATACCTACCCTTTACCCCGACTCTCTGCTTTCTGTCTTGAAGCCAGCTAGCTATCCATTCTGCTACTTGTCCCCTGACTCTGCATTCTCTGACCTTGTTCATCAGTCTATTATGTGGCCATCAGGTGCATTTCCCATGCCCCCATATTAGTAATCTCTTAAAAAAAAATCCAGCAAGCTAGTTAAACATGGTTCCCCTTTCCAAATCATGTCCTTCAACAAATTACGCACTTCCAAATGTTCACTCACCAAATCTCTCAAAATTGGTTGAGAATTCCCCACAACTGCTTTTATATTTACGAGGCTAGATTTTTCAAGTCTGTGTCTTGACCCATGACAAATGCACAGTTGTCAGTACCATGGAAATATAATTTATCATCAAAATGAGCAAGGAAGATCACAAGCCCAATTAAACAGCTGAAACTCTGTTTACTATTCGGAGTGAGATACAGCAATAGGTTAAACGTGAATAAGTGCATCTTCCCGCAAGTGAATGAGACTTGACAGGTCCAATAATGGATTTATGTTAGCCACTTTCCTATTCTCCAGAATCTCTCCTGAATTTGATAAACTCATTAAAAAAAATTTAATTTACAGTTTTACTAATTGCTTGCTCAATTTTTAAGGTTTGTGGGGACAAGTTATCTCCACACATGTTGAAAAATAATTTTGTGTGCAATTTGGACACTTTCAAAAGGAGGGACCAGGATAATTTTGGGACTTAGGGCCCTTGCGTTACGGAAGAGACTCACTGAATGGAACTTGATTTGATTGGAGAAAAAATATCGTGAGCGGACATAATCCATATCTGCATTTTTCTTCAAGTCATTTATTTGAACCTGGACTGTGGTTCAAAAACTGCTTAATTTGAGGCAATATTCACCCTCCCCCCCACCCCCTCCCCCGCCACACACACACACTTAGCAATCAATATAAGAGTAGATGCTCAGCAAAATAAATGGTGTTGTATTAGTTAGCCATTTTGAGAAAGAGCTGGGTGAATCTGGTTAGGAATGAGGTTGAAGGTTATTGGGAAAGACCCAGATAGAGATGATTGAATGCTGAGGTGGAGCATAGTGGCTCTGGATTGTTGGACCTGTGGAAAACACATGTCAAAGAACCAGCTGATCTAGTCTGTAGGATGCATTTGCCGGCCGTGCCTTCAGCTGCCTAGCTCTGGAATTTCCTCCCTTAGCCTCTCCTCCTCTAAGGAGGACCGAGCTTTGGCCTAATATCTCCTTATGTAGCTCAGTGTCAGATTGTGTCTGCTAATGCTCCCGTGAAGCGTTTGGCACATTTTACTATGTTAAAAATGTTGTATAAATGTTTTTTTAATCGTTCATGGGATGTGGGCATCACTGGCAAGGCCAGCATTTATTGCCCATCCCTAATTGCCCTTGAGAAGATGGTGATGAGCCGCCTTCTTGAACCGCTGCAGTCTGTGTGGTGAAGGCACTCCCACAGTGCTGTTCGGGAGGGAGTTCCAGGATTTTGACCCAGCGATGATGAAGGAACACACATATTTTTCCAAGTCTCGGTGGTGTGTGATTTGCAGGGGAATGTGCAGGTGACGGTGTTTTCCTACACCTGCTGCCCTTGTCCTTCTAGGTGGTAGAGGTTGCAGGTTTTGGAGGTGCTGTCAAAGAAGCCTTGGCGAGTTGCTGCAGTGCATCTTGTAACTCCCAGTGGTAGAGGGAGTGAATGCTTAAGGTGGTGATGGGGTGCCAATCAAGGGGGCTGCTTTGTCCTGGATGATGTTGAGTTTTTTGAGTGTTGTTGGAGCTGCACTCATCCAGGCAAGTGGAGAGTATTCCGTCACACTCCTGACTTGTGCCTTGTAAATGATGGAAAGACTTTGGGGAGTCAGGAGGCGAGACACTCGCCATAGAATACCCAGCCTCTAACCTGTTCTTGTGGCCACAGTATTTATGTGGCTGGTTCACTTAAGTTTCTGGTCAATGGTGACACCCCCAGGATGTTGATGGTGTGGGATTTGGCGATTGTAATGCTGTTGAATATCAAGGGTGATGGTTAGACTCTTGCTTGTTGGAGATCATCATTGCCTGCCACTTGAGTGGTGCAAATGTTACTTGCCATTTATCAGCCCAAGCCTGAATGTCGTCCAGGTCTTGCTACATGCGAGTATGGACTGCTCCATTATCTGAGGAGTTGCGAATGGCACTGAACACTGCCATTGTTATAAGGTTAAGAATTATTGTGGAGTTTTGCTTAATTTACTTTTGCATGGGGAAGGCTTCGATGGAAAGTTACACAACCATTTCTTAGAAGATTAAATAGTTTGGGAAGAGTAATTGATTGAGTCGATTATTCATGGTCCATGAAAGGAATGGATTTGATGGATCAAATGGCCCTTTTTTTCATTCCACGCCTGAATGGATGTAGATCGGGCAATTTGTCACAATTTCTGCTGTGTTTTCCACATCTGTAGATTGGCTTTCCAGGCAGGACTAGAAGAGGAAATAGCCTCCTAACACAGTGTGGTACGAATGCAGAGGCCAATCTCCTGGCAATATAAAGAAAAGCAGCTTCTGCATTATAAAAGCAGGCTTCCCTTTGTTATTAGGTACATAGCATAAGTACTAGCAGATTTGCAGCAATATATTAATTGGGGGAGGGGGCAAAATTGCCCTGCGCCCTGATTGGGGACGGTAACCTTCTGGGGCCGGGACTTTTAGTGCCCAGCATGGAAGTCCGGCCCCCGCCGCGGAATTGCCATTACTGCCCCTGAAAGGAAGCGGAGCACAATCTCCCGTGCTCCACTTCCTTTGGGGGTGGTAACCGGGGCACTATTGGGGCGGGGAGTCAAGCGGCACTCGGATGCTCCACGTAGCATTGACACGCTTCAACGCCCCTCCCCTTCATTAAAGCGGAGAGCCGCTGCACACTCTGCACGGCCTCTACGGGGCCACCAGAGCAGCGTGCGACCGGGCCAGAAACCCGGCACCCAAGACGGAATGCCAGGCTGCACGATGGCGGCCTGGACCACGCTAGAGTCGCCATTGTAGAGCCGACCCGAGTTTCGTCCGCCAAAAAAAAATGGCAGCCGGGTCACTGGCGGTTGCCCCTTTAAGCACCGCCCCGAGAGCGGATATCTGCTCGCACCAGCCTTGCGGTCCACAAGGCAATTTCCACTGCGGAGTGGTAGGGGATCGGCGTGGCGCGGTGATGGGTCGGCGCGTACAGCGATGATGTCATCGCCGGTTGCATGGTGGCCCGGGATGCACGCTTTTGTCCAGGCGGCAATAGCGTTCCCCTGCCCCGGGCAAAAACTGTCACCCCCGGGATGCTAACGGGGCTATAAAAAGGGGTAATTTCGCTCCCTGGGTCTTTTTTTGTTCAAACATTGCAGATTATGGGACAATGTAACTGAAGCATTTAAAATTCTGTAAGCATGGGACATAGTAGTTAAATGTAGACTGGTAGTTGAGAGGTCAATAAAGAAGGACCATTGATACAAGATTAACTGTAAGAAATTTGAAAGAGGATAGGAAGAACCTCTTCGCACAGAGAGTTGTAGTTGTGGAATTCACTCTCAGTGTTGGTGGCTGAAGCAGAAAATATGTCAACACTTTGTAATAGATTGGATAGATGGATGAAATAAAAGGGGTTGAAGGGATATGGGATCAGGAATGTGTTTGGGACTATTTGCTTACAAGGGGGGGGTTAAACGATAACACGGAGTGGTTGGCCGAATGGTCTGTTTCCGTGTTTTGTCCTCGATGTACTGCGTAAAGGAGAGGAGCAACAAGCGACAGTGGTGTCAGTGCTCAGGCACCATTTCCTCATTGCTCATGCCTCCTCATTCCTCCCTCCCCCTCTACACCCCGCTTCAATAACAACATTTAATTGTAATTCATTCAGATTGCAGCAAAATATGGTGACACCATAAAATGTGCAAAAGTCTGGTGCTGTTTACTCCGCTGGCAGCAGAGTCCTAGTGACAGGACATGACTGTGAACACCTTTAGCTTGTAGTCAGCTTTTAATTGATTTCCATCTGTAGAGCCTTAAACCTGCTTAATAGCCTGCTTATTGAAAAGGGAAAAGGTTGAGAAAATGCCAGTGAGATTCAGAGACACATTGTCGATAATCCCTGGGCGGGGGGGTGGCGGAGGGTGGAGAGTCTTTCATTTTTGGTCATTAACGGCCTTTCTTTCCAGGGCAGATTTATCTGGAACCTGGCAGTTTTATTTTCCTTGCAGTGGGTGTGCCGTCTTTCTATGAGGCACCTGCCCTCTCAGGTGGACATAAAAGATCCCATGGCACTTTTCGAAGTAGAGGAGCGGCGCCAACATTTATTCCTCAACCAACATCACTAAAACAGATTATGCAGTCATTATCTCATTGCTGATTGTGGGCCTTGCTGTGCGCAATTTGGCTGTCATGTTTCCTACATTTCCTACAGTGACTAAACTTCAAAAGTACTTCATTTTCTGTAAAGTGCTTTGAAACGTCTTGAGGTTGTGAAAGGCGCGATATAAATGCAAATCTTTTTCTGTTATGGCTGTCGTTTGTTTGCAGGAGATTGCCTGAGTAGGTCTACTTGTGTTACGGAGCGCGTAACTGCCCGATCGTGTCTCTTCACAAAGGTTGCTTATATTTTCCCAGGCGTTTTCCACTTGCAGTTTTCATGTTCTAGAATCAGATAGCCACTTGTGCTAGCATCTACTACCCTTGTTCCAGTGGCTGAATTCTGACTTCTGTATGCTTGTATTGTATAATGGTGTCTGTTTGGCTTAACCACATCTTATTATCCTCAGTTTCAGGAGGTGGCTTGCTGTAGGGAGGGGAGTGTCTTGGTTCATTTGCCAAATAGTCCTTTGAGCTGGAGATCCCTCCAGTATTTAGCTGTGGAGGTTGGGTCATTGAATATATTTAAGGCAGAGATAGACAGATTTTTGAGCGATAAGGGAGTAAAAGGTTATGGGGAGCAGGCAGGGAAGTGGAGCTGAGTCCAGGATCAGATCAGCCATGATCTTATTAAATGGCAGAGCAGGCACGAGGGGCCAAATGGTCTACTCCTGCTCCTATTTCTTACGTTTTTATGTTCTTTAACTTGGTGTATTGTACCAGTTAATATGAGTGAGTTAAGGGTCAGTGCTAGATGTGTCTGCTTTTCCCCGGTGTGCTTTTGCGATTTTAGCAGCATTCTTTGCCTTGCCGTTTGAGTGTGGATATCTTGGTGAGCTGGTGACATGTCTGAACTCAAACTGTTCGAGCTGTTGGAGCTCTCTTGAGCTAAATAGTCCCCCATTGTCTGATAGAAACTCATTTGGGTTACCATGGCGTGCAAAAAGAGCTTTCGTCCTTGCTACAACTTTTCTTTTCTTCATTAGGCTATGTAAAAAAAAATCAAATTAAGAGTCAGAATATATGAGGGAGTTTCTTCCATTAATTTCACACCGATCCCTGTCTGCACCTGGGCAGGACCAGAACCAATGTCCTAGGGGGAGTGTTTGCTAGTGCTGTTGGGGAGAGGTTAAACTAATATGGCAGGGGGATGGGAATCTATGCAGGGAGACAGAGGGAAGTAGAATGGGGGCAGAAGCAAAAGATAGAAAGAAGAAAAGTAAAAGTGGAGGGCAGGGAAACCCAAGGCAAAAGCAAAAAGGGCCACATTACAGCAAAATTCTAAAGGGGCAAAGTGTGTTAAAAAGACAAGCCTGAAGGCTCTGTGCCTCAATACGAGGAGTATTAGTAATAAGGTGGACGAATTAACTGCACAGGCAGCAATTAATGAATATGATATAATTGGCATCAAGGAGGCATGGCTCCAGGATGACCAAGACTGGGAACTCAACATCCAGGAGTATTCAATATTCAGGAAGGATAGACAGAAAGGAAAAGGAGGTGGGGTAGCGTTGCTGGTTAAAGAGGAAATTAATGCAATAGTAAGGAAGGACATTAGCTTGGATGATGTGGAACCTGTATGGATGGAGCTGCGGAATACCAAAGGGCAGAAAACGCTAGTGGGAGTTGTGTACAGACCACCAAACAATAGTAGTGAGGTTGGGGACAGCATCAAACAAGAAATTAGGGATGCGTGCAATAAAGGTACAGCAGTTATCATGGGCGACTTTAATCTACATGTAGGTTGGGCTAACCAACCTGATAGCAATACGGTGGAGGAGGATTTCCTGGAGTGTATTAGGGATGGTTTTCCAGACCAATATGTCGAGGAACCAACTCGATGGCTGGCCATCCTAGACTGGGTGATGTGTAATAGAAACATAGAAAATAGGTGCAGGAGTAGGCCATTCGGTCCTTCTAGCCTGCACCGCCATTCAATGAGTTCATGGCTGAACATTCAACTTCAGTACCCCATTCCTGCTTTCTCGCCATGAGTAGGACTAATTAGCAATCTTGTTGTGCAAGACCCCTTGAGGAAGAGTGTTCATAATATGGTAGAATTCTTTATTAAGATGGAGAGTGACACAGTTAATTCAGAGATTAGGATCCTGAACTTAAGGAAAGGTAACTTCGATGGTATGAGACGTGAATTGGCTAGAATAGACTGCCGAATGATACTTAAAGAGTTGATGGTGGATAGGCAATGACAAACATTTAAAGATCACATGGATGAACTTCAACAATTGTACATCCCTGTCTGGAGTAAAAATAAAATGGGGAAGGTAGCTCAACCGTGGCTAACAAGGGAAATTGAGGATAGTATTAAATCCAAGGAAGAGGCATATAAATTGGCCAGAAAAAGCAGCAAATCTGGGGACTTGGAGAAATTTAGAATTCAGCAGAGGAGGACAAAGGGTTTAATTAGGAGGGAGAAAATAGAGTATGAGAGGAAACTTGCTGGGAACATAAAAACTGACTGCAAAAGCGTCTATAGATATGTGAAGAGAAAAAGATTAGTGAAGACAAACATAGGTCTCTTGCAGTCAGATTGAGGTGAATTTATAATAGGGAACAAAGAATTGGCAGACCAGTTGAACAAAGGAAGGCACAAATAAGCTTCCGGAAATACTAGGGGACCGAGGGTCTAGTGAGAAGGAGGATCTAAAGGAAATCCTTATTAGGCGGGAAATTGTGTTAAGGAAATTGATGGGATTGAAGGCTGATAAATCCCCTGGGCCTGATAGTCTGCATCCCAGAGTACTTAAGGAAGTGGCCCTAGAAATAGTGGATGTATTGGTGATCATTTTCCAACAGTCTATCGACTCTGGATAAGTTCTTATGGATTGGAGGGTAGCTAATGTAACACCACTTTTTAAAAAAGGAGGGAGAGAGAAAACGGGTAATTATAAACTGGTTAGCCTGACATCAGTAGTGGGGAAAATGTTGGAATCAATTATTAAAGATGAAATAGCAGCGCATTTGGAAAGCAGTGACAGGATCGGTCCAAGTCAGCATGGATTTATGAAAGGGAAATCATGCTTGACAAATCTTCTGGAATTTTTTGAGGATGTAACTAGTAGAGTGGACAAGGGAGAACCAGTGGAAATGTCGTGTATTTGGACTTTCAAAAGGCTTTTGACAAGGTCCCACACAAGAGATTGGTGTGAAAAATTAAAGCACATGGTATTGGGGGTAATGTATTGACGTGGATAGAGAACTGGTTGGCAGACAGGAAGCAGAGAGTCGGGATAAATGGGTCCTTTTCAGAATGGCAGGCAGTGACTAGTGGGGTGCCGCAGGGCTCAGTGCTGGGACCCCAGCTATTTACAATATACATCAAAGATTTAGATGAAGGAATTGAGTGTAATATCTCCAAGTTTGCAGATGACACTAAGCTGGGTGGGGGTGTGAGTTGTGAGGAGAGCGCTAAGAGGCTGCAGGGTGACTTGGACAAGTTAGGTGAGTGGGCAAATGCATGGCAGATGCAGTATAATGTGGATAATTGTGAGGTTATCCACTTTGGGGGCAAAAACACGAAGGCAGAATATTATCTGGATGGCGGCAGATTAGGAAAAGGGGAGGTGCAACAAGACTTGGGTGTCATGGTATATAAGTCATTGAAAGTTGGCATGCAGGTACAGCAGGCGGTGAAGAAGGCAAATAGTATGTTGGCCTTCATAGCTGGGGGATTTGTGTATAAGAGCAGGGAGGTCTTACTGCAGTTGTACAGGGCCTTGGTGAGGCCTCACCTGGAATATTGTGTTCAGTTTTGGTCTCCTAATTTGAGGAAGGACATTCTTGCTATTGAGAGAGTGCAGCGAAGGTATACCAGACTGATTCCCAGGATGGCAGGACTGACATATGATGAGAGACTGGATCGACTGGGCCTGTATTCACTGGCGTTTCGAAGGATGAGAGGGGATCTCATAGAAACGTATAAAATTCTGACAGGACTGGACAGGTTAGATGCAGGAAGAATATTCCCGATGTTGGGGAAGTCCAGAACCAGAGGACACAGTCTAAGGATAAGGGGTAAGCCATTTGGGACTGAGATGAGGAGGAACTTCTTCACTCAGAGAGTTGTTAACCTGTGGAATTCCCTGCCGCAGAGAGTTGTTGATGTCAGTTCATTGGATATATTCAAGAGGGAGTTAGATATGGCCCTTACTGCTAAAAGGATCAAGGGGTATGGAGAGAAAGCAGGAAAGGGTTACTGAGGTGAATGATCAGCCGTGATCTTATTAAATGGTGGTGCAGGCTCGAAGGGCCGAATGGCCTAGTCCTGCACCGAAATTCTATGTTTTTATGTTTCACCCTTTCAGGACCGCTCAGATATTCAGCAGCTGCTAAACAATTCTTTTTTGCTGCTGGACTTGAAACTGCTGACATACATCACCTCTTCATACATGTGTCTTGATGTCCTTTGTTCACTAGAAGGCAGTAAATCACTTCTCTAGCTCTCCAAAGTCAACCTTGGATTCCAGTGTTGCTTGAGTATTCTCTGCACTACATCTCTTCTGTCACACTGACTGTTATAAATACTCCATCTCCCTTGTTCCCAGTCCATCCTGAATGCACAGCTCAGCTCGAATCTTGCAGTGCCCAGCAATCTTAGGCACTACTTCATTTATGTCAGCCCACCATTTTCTAATTGCCAGCAGCAGGTCGGGGCCATAATAGGAGCGGAGATGCGGCGGCCTGGGAACAGCATGGAGGCCTACCACTCCAGGGAGCAGCGCGAGCTGGTGCAAGAAGGCGACAGCAGTGAAGAGTGACATCATCAAGGTCCAGGTCGGTGATTGGAGCGTGGGCAGATACAGCAGGAGCGGTGAGAGACTGTGGAGGGATGTGATCGGGGCCCAGGAGAGGCGTGAGTTCAGGGCCAGGGGACCTCACGCCTCTCCTGGGCCCCGATCACAACCCTCCACAGTGGCCAGCCCATACTGCGATATGTGCGCGCACTAGGTCCGTGCAGCAGAGCAGGTCTCCAGTCGTCTTGAATAACCCTTGCCACTGGACCAAGACCTAACTCTGTTAAGCCCGTGTGGTGGCTGGTGTGCAACTGCCAACTCACGTTAAAAAAATCTATGCACAGGCATCTTCCACCCTTCAGGATGTAGTTCGGGATCTGGAATATTATCCTTCATTCAACCATCTGTGAACTCATCCTTTTTTGGCGTGGAAGCAAGTCATCCTCACTTCGAGGGACTACCTATGATGATGATGATTGATGAATTCCCATTATCAATAATTAGATCTTCATCCATTCCATTTTGTTTTATAATACTCCTGTGAAGTGCCTTGGGACATTTTACTATGTTAAAGGAGCTATATAAATACAAGTTGTTGTTGTTCCAGTAGCTTGTTAAATCATTGGATGGGGTAAATATTGCCGGATAATTGATGGTTTGGGTCTTTTTTTTCTGTTTCTGAGTACATGTGAATTGATATGATTTATATAAAAGCCAAGATATAATGATGAATCTAAATAAACCTTAAGACCTCAGTTAGAGTATTGAGTGCATCATTGGGCTCCACCCGATCGGAAGGATATCGCGGCTTTAGAGAGAGTGCACACAGATTCACTAGGATCCTGCCTGGTATGAGGAAATACAACAAACAACTTGAAGAATTGGGTCTTTTTTGGTTTGAACAATGCAGATTATTGGGCGATTTGATAGAAGTGTTTAAAATTCTGAAAGGATAGATAGAAGCCAACCGATCCAGTAGTTGAAGGGTCCAGAACAAGGGCCCATAGATAGAAGATTAAAGGTTAAGAGATTCAGAACAGAGGACAGGACTAACCTCTTCACACAGAGGGTTGTGAGGATGTGGAATTCACTCCCAGGGGTCGTGATTGAGGCAGAAACTGTGACCATAAAGTATTAGATTGAGGAGGAGGATGAAGGGATATAGGAAATGGGTAGGTAAGCGTCATTAGGATTATTGCTCGCATGGAGGGTGAACGTCGACTGTTTGAGCCAACTGGCCTCTTTCCGTGTTGTCAGTTCTATATATTTTTATGTATATGAGGTATATAAGCTCTGCTCAACAGGTCATCAAGAAACATTTTCTTTCCCAAGGCTCAATGCTCAAACTTCTCAAAACCAAAAACAATGGTTCACAGTTGTTTGTTGATCTTGATATAGTTTATATCTGTGTAAATTAGAGATCATTAGGCATCAGCTTCAGCTGAACCTTCTTTGAAAAGATCACTAGAAATACATCCTCATTAATGTTGAATTATTTTAGTTCTGGTGCTTGTGAGATAGAGCGAGATGAACTTGCATTTATATAGCGCCTTCCATGGCCTCAGGACATCCCAAAGCGTTTAAAACCAACCATTATTGTAAGAAAGCATAGTATTGATTTGCGCACAGCAAGGTCCCACAAATAACAATGAGATAAATTACCAGATAATCTGTTTCAGTGATGTTGTTTGAGGGATAATAAGTGGTCAGGATGCCAGGGAGGACACCCCAGCTCTTCTTCAAATAGTGACATGAGGAGCCAGATTTTCGGCAGGTTTGTTTTCGCCGCGATTTGACCCTCCGCGACGAAAAGCCGGTCGCGGGATCCTCAGGTACCTCTTTGCGGCGGCGCTTCCAAGTACCACCGGGAGAGGTGCGCCAAAGTGAAACGACGCAGATTGCTTTTGCCTTGTACTTTCGGCACTCTCCCGACCCGTACGCCATGCCCAAAATACCGACAGATGCAGCCCTTTTTAAATTATTTTTCAGCAATTTAGTAGCTAAAGGTTTTGTGAATGTTTATTGGCATTTTATTTTTTATTATTTTTCCCCCTTCCAAGGCCTCTCTCGCAGCGCTCCCGGCCCCGGACTAAAGTTGCCGAAACTCGTGGTTTGCGCCATGAATCCTCGTGCAACGCCTCCTTTACCAGACGTAAAGGCCGAAAGGCGCAGCGAAAACGGTGTTTTTGGCGTAAAACTTACATTTTCGCCAAAAAATTAAAATTTAGCCTGAGATCTTATACATTCACCTGACAAGGACAGACGTGGCCTCAGTTTAACAGTTCATTCGTAAACCGGCATCTCCAACAGTGCAGCACTCCTTCGGGCACTGAAGTGTCAGCCTAGATTATGTGCTGAAGTTTCTGAAGTGGGATTTGAGCTCCCGACAGGCTGACTCAGAGGCGAGAGTGCGAACGCTGAGCCAAAACTGACACCAGATAATCATCTTGACCTTTGACACATTTCTTATGGTGACAGTCCCATACAGAGTTCACTTTTTTCTTCAGGTCACAGAGAGGAGTGGTTAGATCTCAGAACTTTAGAGAGAAATGATGCAGATAGTTAATCATTCCAAGAATTCTCTGTCACATTGCTTGTGGTAGGTGAAGGGATTTTAAGTACTGCTTCAACTTTATCAGAGTCTGGTTTTAGTCCATCTTCAAAGAGTCTATGGCCCAAATATTTCACTCCCCATTCCTTGAGTTTAATTTTCTTTTTCTTTAGTTTGACACCTCATCAGTCCGTATCGCCTCATCAGGCCCTCCCGTTTCTCATCATTGTCCTGTCCGTCTGTAGCATAGACCAAAATGTTTTCTACGACGACATCGACTCCTTCTAGATTGTGAAGTGCCTTATGAAGTCTTCTCTGAAGTTCCTCAGGAGCTGCAGAGATTCCAAAAACCTTGTGCAAACTTTTTGTATCTCCCAAATGGACTGAAAAAGTAGTCCAGACACTTAAAGACCACGTGCTTACTCTTTGCATCCACAGCTTTCTCTTTCACTAATTCACGCAGAATATAGTTCATAGTGACAACTAGATAGTGATTAGGTTTGAGGGCTTTATTAAGTGGCTTTGAATTGATGCACAGGTTTACTTTATCATTTATTTTCATCGTCACCGTTGATGAGACCCAGTCAGTTGGAACACTGAGCAGTGCAAAGCCGCCTTAATTAACAAGCTCATAAAAGTTTTTCTTGTCAAGTTATTTCACATCTAGCGGTAGTTTCCTGGCTGGCAACTGTGTAGTTGGGTCCCAGGTACCAATTTAAAGGTGCAGATTGCCTTCTAACTTCCCCTCCCCTTTACTTCCATCCCGATACTTGGTCACTACTTCTTGTTTTGTGCATTTTGATGAACCCTTCAACATCCATATGTTCTCATGATTCACTGTCACAAGTTGCATATGTTGAATGCCGCAAGCATCTAGAACAGGTCCTCATCCAGTTGGAACCATGAGGAAGTCCATGCTGTGCATCCTGTTCTTTGGCTTTTTAACACTGAGGCTTCTTCTCCCCAATGGCTTCATATCTGTCTTGTTGAACATGAGCAGTGAAGCAGTAGAATCCTGAAGCTCTCTGCCACTTCGATCATCAAACAGTCTTGGGCATCCACTCTCAGGAAAAACATTGACAAAAGTACCAGGGGTCGAAATTCGTTTTTTAACGCCACCCGTTACCGCCGGAGAAGGGCGGCTAACAGGAGGCTAAATCCTTACCGTCGGCGCCGACCGGGTTTCCTGGGCTCATAGGAAATTTGGTTGGGTGGTGAGGACGGCACCAAGACACATACCGCTGCGCGCTTGGCCACCACCCCACGTGGTGGCATCATCACGTGTGCAACACTCCCTTGCTGCAGTGGCTGGGAAATTAGGGGGCCGACCTTGGTGGATTTACTACCTGCTGCCGCCGAGTTTTCTGGGTGGGCTCCCCTCTGAGTGAGTTTGGTGAAGGCCTCCCGCCGGCGGGGAGGGAAGACCGCTGGGGACCACCTGCTGATGTCCGCCGAGCGGTCTTTCCAGGACTTTTTCAAGAAACTTCCACCTAAAGTACCATCAGGATCTCAGCGGTCCTTTGGGCGGCACTTGTGCGGAACTTAGCTTCCACCAGTTGCGGGGCTACCTGCAGGCGTCTGTGCAGCCTGGGAAAGGTGGCGGGACATCGGGGATTCTGGGGTGGTAGCATCCAGGGATCAAGCTAAGTGTTATTTTGTTTTGCATTTAGGTCTTAATGGGAACAGTGTGGGTGAGGGAAAGTGTCGGAAACTTTCTTTTTCATTTTTTTAAACTCGCATGCCGGCAGCCTCCTGTGGGGAAATTCGGTCGGCCTCCTGAGATGCCGCACTGTTGGCACCCAAGGATGGGTGTGCAACGTCACCTTTAGCGCGGCTCTCTCATCGTTGGGCGGCAAAACTGAATTTTGCAGTTTGGGGTGGCACCTACCACCTGCCGTTAAAATCAGCACTCAGCCGGTGTCCCCGCCTCCAAAAACAGCGGGACCAAATTTCAACCCCCCTAAAATCTAGCTGAAATCTGACTTGCTTGTTTTTTATGAGCTTATTGGTAAATAATTTGTTAGCATACTCATCTTCTACACATCCAGCAGCTTTGAGAGAGAGAATTTAACCTTCATCTGAGTTTCGAGCAGCTTCATCTACAGTATGTCACTGCTGTTCACTTTTGTTCTTTTTGCAAACTTTAGACACTTGGCTCAGGAATGGTACAGCTCTCTATGATCCCATTACACTTATAATCCCATGCAGAAAAGATTGTTTTCTTTATGACTTGGTATTTTACACAGTATTTACGGTCTTTTACACAGTATTTTTGGTCTATGTCAGAAGTTTTCCAAAATTTTGTGGGCTTCACATATGGAGTCATGTTTCCATTTCCCATACTAAGTATTGCACTTCCTCCTGGGAACTTATTTCATTCAACCACTTTTCCAGAGATTCACATGTGGGTGCAAGCTTTCAGTGTCAGCTTTGGTTTTTGTAAAATTCTCTTTGGGACATTGTTCTATCTATGATTAGACTTTCTCCTAGACCCCAAGGTTGCATGTTCTTGCTAAAATGCAAAGACTTGGTACATACTATTCTGTGGTCTCACCAGGATCTTGGTCCCAATTGTTGAAAATATAAGACTCATCAGTTTCATTGGTCATTCCAACAGCTTTGTTCCATCTTGCTAAAAAACAGCATATAAATCTGTTAAATTGTTAAGAGAAGCAAGGGAGGAAATAGTGGCAGCTCTGACCATCATTTTACAATCCTCTCTGGCTATAGGCATGGTGCCAAAGGACTGGAGGACTGACATTGTACTGTTGTTTAAAAAGGGAGGAAGGGATTGACTGAGTAATTACAAGCCAGTCAGCCTAACCTCAGTGGTGGACAAATTATTGGAAAAAATTCTGAGGAATAGTATTAATCGTCATTTAGAAAGGGACAGATTAAGGACAGTCGACATTGATTTATTAAGGGAAGGTCGTGTCTGACTAACTTGATGGAATTTTTTGAGGAGGTAACAAGGAGGGTTGATGAGGGTAGCGCATTTGATGAAGTCTACATGAATTTTAGCAAGGCTTTTGACAATGTTCCACATGGCAGACTGGTCAGAAAAGTAAAGGCCCATGGGATTCAAGGGAAAGTGGCAAGTTGGATCCAAAATTGGCTCAGTGGCAGGAAGCAAAAGGTAATGGTCGATGAGTGTTTTTGTGAATGGAAGGCTGTGTCCAGTGAGGTTCCGCAGGGATCAGCACTAGGTCCCTTGTTTTTTATGGCATATATCAATGATTTAGACTTCAATGTAGGGGACATGAATAAGAAGTTTGCAGATGGTACAAAAATTGACCATGTCGTTGATAGTGAGACTGAAAGCTGTAGACTGCAGGAAGATAACAATGGACTGGTCAGGTGGGCAGAAAAGTGCCAAATGGAATTCAATCTGGAGAAGTGTGAGATAATAATGCCTTTGGGGAGGGCTAACAAGTCAAGGGAATACACAATAAATGGTAAAACACTGAGAAGAGTAGAGGAACAAAGGGACCTTGGACCTTGGAGTGCCTGTCCACAGAACCCTGAAGGCAGCAGGATAGGTAGATAAGGTGGTTACAAAGGCATACTGGACTCTTTCCTTTATTAGCTGAGGTATAGAATACAAGGGCAAGGAGGTTATGATTGAGATGTATACAACACAGTTAAGCCACAGCTTGAGTACTGCCTACAGTTCTGGTCACCATATTACAGGAAGGATGTGATTGCAATATAGAAGATACGGAGGAGATTTACAAGAATGTTGCCAAGACTGGAGAATTTTAGCTATGAGGAAAGATTGGATAGGCTGGGGTTGTTTTCTTTGGAACAGAGTAGGCTGAGAGGTGATTTAATTGAGGTGTATAAAATTACAAGCGGCCTAGATAGGGTGGATAGGAAGCACCTATTTCCTTTAGCAAAGACGTCAATAACCAGGGCCATAGATTTAAAGTAATTGTTAGAAGGATTAGAGGGGAGTTGAGGAGAAATGTTGTGGTGGGGGTCTGGAAGTTTCTGCCTGAAAGGGTGGTAGAGGCAAAAACCCTCATTATATTTAAAAAGTACTTGGATATGCAATTGAAGTGCGGTAACCCACAAGGCTACGGACCAAGAGCTGGAAAGTGGAATTAGGCTGGATAGATCTTTTTTGGCCGGCACAGATACAATGGACCGAATGGCCGCCTTCTGTGCTGTAAATGTCTTTGCTTCTATGAAATCAGTCTTGTATTCATCTGTCTCAAACTGAAGCCATCAAGTATTTTCAGTGTCTCTCTGCACATATTAGTAATTAGTGGAACAGTTCTGACATTGTTTGTTTGCTTAATGAACTGCAATCTCATAATTGTTCTCAATTGCTTGCTTTTGTCAGCTCTGGTTTGGCGGGGAATGGTATATTTTTGAATAATAGATTTGCAGAACTCTATGTTGGTTGAAGCCCCATTGCTTAATATTTTAATCATCCATTTTAAATACATTTTCAACTATACAACAGCAACAACAACAACTTGCATTTATATAGTGCCTTTAACGTAGTGAAACATCCCAAGGTGTTTTAAACGAGTATTTATGCAATAGAAATTTGACATCGAGCCGCATAAGTAGAAATTAGCACAGGTGACCAAAAGCTTGGTCAAAGAAGTATTTTTCAAATATCGTCTTGAAGGAGGTAAAAGACATAGAGAGGCGGAGAGGTTTAGGCAGGGAGTTCCAGAGCTTGGGGCCTAGGCAGCAGAAGGCACGGCCACCAATGGTTGAGCGATTATAATCAGGGATACTCCGGAGGGCAGAATTAGAGGAGCACAGACATCTTGCGGGGTTGTGGGGCTTGAGGAGATTACAGAGATAGGGAGGGGTGAGGTCGTGGAGGGATTTGAAAATAAGGATAAGAATTTTGAAATCGAGGTGTTGCTTCATCGGAAGCAAATGTAGGTCAGCAAGCACAGGGGTGATGGATGAGCGGGACTTGGTGCGAGTAAGGACATGGGCAGCCGAGTTTACATAGGATAGAATGTGGGAGGCCAGCCAGGAGTCCATTGGAATAGTCAAGTCGAGAGGTAACAAAGGCATGGATGAGGGCTTCAGCAGCCGATATACAGTCAACTGGAGCAGACCAACAGTAAAAACAGTACAAGATCTGTATTTCATCGGCTTAGAATAGGTTTTGAGTACTTAGCGGAAAAGCACATGTCGTTCATGGGATGTGGGCATCGCTGGCAAGGCCAGCATTTATTGCTCATCCCTAATTGCCCTTGAGAAGGTGGTGGTGAGCCGTCGCCTTGAACCGTTGTAGTCCGTGTGGGGAAGGTACTTCCACAGTGCTATTAGGGAGGGAGTTTGGGAGGTGCTGTCGAAGAAGCCTTGGTGAGTTGCCGCAGTGCATCTTGTAGATGGTACACACTGCAGCCATATTACGCCGATGGTGGAGGGAGTGAATGTTAAATTTGCTGGATGGGGTGCCAATCAAGCGGGCTGCTTTGTTCTGGATGGTGTCGAGCTTCTTGAGTGTTGTTGGAACTGCATGCATCCAGGCAAGTGGAGTGTATTCCATCACACGCTTGACTGGTGCCTTGTAGATGGTGGAAAGGCTTTGGGGAGTCAGGAGATGAGACACTCGCCACAGAATACCCAGCCACTGGCCTGCTCTTGTAGTCACAGTATTTATGTGGCTGGTCCAGTTAAGTCTCTGTTCAATGGTGACCCCCAGGATGTTGATGGTGGGGAATTCGGCGATGGTAATGTCATTGACTGTCAAGGGGAGGTGGTTAGACCAGTGGCTAGAAAATCTGTGGGCAAGTGTAAGTGTAAAGAACAGTTAGCAGTGTTCGTTCGCCGCTGAACGCAAAATCCGGATCGTGCTCTTTATTGTTTCTTGCCTTCAACTAATTGCCAACGGTACAAAAAAGTTGGAGGGATTATGGACACAAAGTTATAACAATAGATACACTAGGCACAAGGTATATTATACTCATGCAGTCAAAAATGAGCAAAATGTCAAACTTAGTGAGCTTTTATTCAGTTTGAAATTGTTGCGAGAATGTAAAATCCCTCTTTTTTAATCAGCCCCTGCTCTTCTATTTGTAATCAAGAGTACAGTAGGACCATGTAATGTTCCTTTGAACTTGGTTCAGGGTTCTTTCTAATCCAAGGTTGAATAGAAAGGGCTCATTTCTAATTTAAAATGACATTATCTACTGAAGCTCACAGCAGTTCTCAGCCCCTGCCTACAGACTCCATCTTCCAGTCTCTGAAGCAGATGGCTTCAAACCCATGGGGTCTTTGAGACAATGTCAGACACCAATTGTTAAGGGAATGTTTCCAACTTACATACTTAAAACAGTCACGAACCATTGACACTTACTGAAGTAAAGGAACTCTCCGAACACTTTCAACCATATTGTTACAGACTGAACAGCGTTCAGCGCTCTATCAGTACTCTCCAAACTGATGGCTGGTAGGTCACTCCAGGGTTGGGGCAACCAACCCGTCAGAGCTTAAGGACCATATTCAGCTCATATCCCAGAGAGTGGCACTATGAGTGGGTATCTACTTTAGACTTATTTGCCAGAATAGTAAACATTAAACTGCAGTCCATGGCACTACATTGTGACAAAACTGCCTTCCATTACAGCATAACTGGCTATATACTGTGGATATTTCCATGGTGCACATTTTTGCTGAATAAAGCTGTGGCAACAAAAACTCTTAACCATCAATTACAAAAACTGGTGATTTATCAGAGAGTGCTGCCAACTGCAATGTGGGGAATTCGTATTGTGTCTCCCTGGCACTGTGGAGTGTCAAGGTGTCTCTGTAAATGGAGCACTCGGTGTCTACCGGTACGCTCGTGGCCTTCCGTGACTCATGGGCACCGGAGAGACTGGAGTGCATCCTCACCGCCGGAAACCAAATTTTGATTTGATTTGTTAGGTTCCCTTAAACGTTTTTGGTTAGTTTGACGGTTCTAGTGGTTGCGCCCTGTTAATAAGGGGGCACCATGATTGAATTGTTTTTTTTAATGAGTTGTGGGTTGATACTTGACATGCTGCAGCTCACAGCCTCACCTTATCACTTCAGATTGCAGGCTAACTGCTCTATATTCCATTGGCCCACTAGGGCTGATTGAGCAAAGGCAGCTCAGGTGATCATCTCAAAAGCACTATGTATAAGTATGTCCTCCATCCGAGTCACAGCATTGCTGAAACTGCTTGGTCCACAAAACAGTGTCATGTGTGCATGCATGCTGGTTGCGAGGGAGATGGAGTATAAAAGTAGGGAAATCCTGCTCCAACTGTACAGGGCATTGGTGAGACCACACCTGGAGTACTGCGTACAGTTTTGCTCTCCTTATTTAAGGAGGGATATATTTGCATTGGAGGCAGATCAGAGAAAGTTGACGAGATTGATTCCTGTGATGAAGGGTTTGTCTTATGAAGAAAGGTTGAACAGGTTGGGCCTTTACTCGTTGGAGTTTAGAAGAATGAGATGTGATTTTATTGAAACATAAGATTCTGAGGGGGCTTGACAGGGTAGATGCAGAGAGGATGTTTCCCCTCGTGGGATAATCTATTAGGGGGCATAGTTTCAGAATAAGGACCGGCCATTTAAAACGGAAATGAGGAGGAATTTCTTCTCTAAGAGGGTCGTAAATCTTTGGAATTCTCTTCCCCAGAGAGCTGTGGAGGCTGGGTCATTGAATATATTTAAGGTGGAGATAGACAGATTTTTGAACAATAAGAGAGTCAAGGGTTATGGGGAGCGGGCAGGGAAGTAGAGTTGAGGCTAAGATCAGGTCAGCCATGATCTTATTGAATGGCGGAGCAAGCTCAAGAGACCAAATTGTCTACTCCTGCTCCTATTTCTTATGTTCTTATGTTAGAATGGAGAAGACACAGAGAATGAAGCAGATTGGTTAGGGGGAGGAACTAGAAGAGGTTGGATGGGATCAGGAAGTGGGAATTTTAGAGATACAAGAGTGGGAAAAAGGGTGCATCTCAGGGTTGTAGACCAGGGAGAAGGAGGGATCTTGGAGGTATGGAGCAAATATGAATATGGATTTTAGTACGTGGAGTTTGGGCTCAGGTTAGAATTTTGAAATTGATGTGAAAAGTCATTTGGAATTCTTTAGGAATGTTTGTGATTTTATTTTACTCCTCTATCAGGTAAAATATTACCCAGGAAAGGGCTAAAGGATAGAGCAGAGCTCTTCCTACCTGGGATCTGTTAGTGGACTTTTCTGTTTCTGTGTAATGTATAAGAGAAGGACAGAGAGTGAGTATTGTATGTTGGTGAGAGAGAGACAGAGAATGCCACATGTAAGAGAGAGTAGGTGCTCTGCATTAAAGAGAGGGACATTGACAGAGAATAAGAGGTTTGCATTAGAGTGAGAGAGAGCGAGTGTGTGTTTGTGTATGAGAGTCAGAGAGAGAGCGAGTTCTGCGTGTTAGAGAGACACTGACAGAAAGTGAGGGGTTTGTGCTAGAGTGAGACAGTGAACGAGTGCTATGTATAGAGAGAGAGAGAGTGATGCGTGTTTGTGAGAGCAAAACACAGAGAGAGAGAGAAATGGAGAAAGAAGGAGGGTGGCCCAGTTAGTCAGCCGTTCATTTCCAGCTATATTTAACGATCCATTATTGATCTGTTCTGTCCTTGCGGTACTGAATTCCTCCTATTTATATTGTGATTTATTGATGTTGTGGAAAACAGGAGATATGTTTAAATTAACAAAAATATTGAATATTTATTTTAATTACATTCAATTGAAAAATTGATAATATTGACCTGCCCATCTAATTGCACGTGGAAGTGAGGCAATGTGTAACCATTCCATTTGTCAGATGGTATGCTAGTATGTATTGTCTGTGTACTTAACCTCACACTGAAGGTCTGTCATTGGGGTAAGTACACCTCATTCCTGCTACTTACACTTACACTTGCACAAAAGGCCTGGCACTAAAGTAAGTACACCTCATTCCTGGAACTTACACTTACAATTGCACTAAAGGTCTGATGCTTGGGTACACCTGCAACATTTGGGAACTGCCAGGAGTGAGATTTACAATCACACAGCAATGGGCCTCCTCACAACCAAAGGGGCAGGGGAGATTCTCCACTGCTCACTATTTCTGTGAAAACCATAAATCTTTCCTTTGCCACGTGTTTCCCATTCCACTATAAATAAATTCGACATGAGAGAGTTAGTGGACAGGCCTGTATCTGACCGAGCCACCTCACGTCATGCATTTACCCAGCACTGAACAACCTTTTCCCAATTTCTTTTCAGTTAAACAACAAATCACAACAAAATAAATACACAATAGTAACATGAAAATGCTGCTTCGCTGAACACCAACAAGTGAAGTATGTGATGATTTAGTTATTGACTATCTACTTGTCTCTTAAAGCTCTGACCAGAATGGCCAGATACGGCAGCCACACTGGACTGAGGAAGGGAGTTCCAAACTACCATACTCTGAATAATAATAAGAAAAGATGCTGCATTGTGGCTAGTTGATACTTTCACAGTACAGTACACCCTGAGAGTGAGCGAACACAATGCTGTTTTTGGCTATATGCCGGGGTGGGGGGGATCCTGAGCATCATACCCATGCTTGGTGGTCTTCCGAGATGTAGCACCCCCTGCCATCCTAAGGTGCAGAACTGAGCTTGACCATTAGAGAGGCCGAAAATCCCAAAGTCGATGTCAAAGGGGTCATTTTTGGGGGTTGTGCTCCCAGTGCAGAGCGGATGCGTATTGGAATATGGGTGTTAGGTACTGTGTGTCCATGGTGCGGTCCATTTGATGTGTTGCCGTTTAGTTCTGGTGAATGGAAAATCAGGAGGGAGTGCTATCCTCTGTGCTCCATGTTCCTATAGGTGCTGCCAATGTGTGATGTTCAGTGTCGGATGTGCAAACTCAGAAAATGACCTTGAGAGCATCTCCTGACCTATTCACTGATATAGTTACTTTATTAATACTACTTATACCAGGGAAAAGTTGTATGATTTGCTGATTCAGACTCTCCGAACTATCTATTATTCCTTCTGAGTTCCAATGCACTGTCTGACAAATCCTTTCTCCTCTGTACCTTCTCACTGTGGAAATCAAGAATTATCTAACAACTCAGTGCCAGCGCTCTCACGTCTAAGTTCATTGGTTCAAGCCCCACTCCAGAGACCTGAGCTCATTATTCAGATTGACACTCCAGTGCAGGACCAAGGGAGTGCTGCACTGTCGGAGATGGCATCTTTTGGATGGATGTAAAAGATCCCTTTATTGCAAAGGGGATGGAGTATAAAAGCAGGGAAGTCTTGCTACAGCTATATAGGGTATTGGTGAGGCCACACCTGGAATACTGCATGCAGTTTTGTTTCTATATTTACAAAAGGATATGCTTACTTTGGAGGCAGTTCAGAGAAGGTTCACAAGGATGATTCCAGAGATGAGGGGTTGACTTATGAGGAAAGGTTGAGTAGGTTGGGTCTCTACTCATTAGAATTCAGAAGAATGAGAGGTGATCTTAGCAAAACGTATAAGATTATGAGGGGGCTTGACAAGGTGGAAGCAGAGAGGATGTTTCCACTGATGGGGGAGACTAGAATTAGAGGGCATGATCTTAGAATAAGGGGCCACCCATTTAAAACAGAGATGAGGAGAAATTTCTTCTCTGAGGGTTGCAAATCTGTGGAATTCGCTGCCTGAAGCTGGGACATTGAATAAATTTAAGACAGAAATAGACAGTTTCTTATACGATAAGGTGATAAGGGGTTATAGGGAGCGGGCAGGGAAGTGGAGCTAAGTCCATGATCAGATCAGCCATGATCTTATTGAATGGAGGAGCAGGCTCGAGGGGCCGTATGGCCTACTCCTGCTCCTATTTCTTATGTTCTTATGGAACTATTCGGAAAAGAGCAGGAGAGTTCTCCTGGTGCCCTGGCCAATATTTATCTATGAACCAACATCACTAAAAACGGATCAACAGCTCTACAAATCTGTGAACATCCGCACAGGTACATACACTGCTTCCCTTTTTTTTTTAGAAGCAAGATATTTATACAATATTTCAAAAGATTACTGATCATGATTACAATTTTATAAATTCGACTGCTGAGCCTGAGTATCTTGTTGTAAGCTTTTAGCTTTCTCCTGCTCTGACCTCCATTTCTTTGCAGTTGGCTGGTTATGCCCATTTGCTATATTCTGTTTGACTCCGACTTGGGGAATTTCTGTTTTCAGGGCGTGTAGTCCAGGATCCTGACCTCTATCTTCCTGTGTCCTCTTGAGTTTCCTTGGAACCCTTACATCAGTCCTAGTGTTAGCTTTCTTCCTGCGATTTTGATACCAGGTTGTTCAGTGTAGGTTGGTTACTGTATAGCTCCTGTTCAAGCTGGTAGACCTGGTTCTTCTGCAGATTGTTGATTGTAGGCTGCTTGGTTCAAGCGTGACTCATGTGGGGATCATTTTTGATTAATCTGCATTATTTTTGAGCTTTTTCCACCCTGCATTCACAAGTTCAATACCTTTTCAGTGTTGTCTAGAAATTGGAGTCAGAACAGTGATACCTAATCATGTGGTACATATTTCACAATAGGCAAAGATAGCGCTCTGAAAAACTAGCATCATACTAGTGATATCAGACTGCACCCGAGGACATATCCATTGCATAAACACACCCATGCGTTACACATATATAATAAGCTATGCTTAGCGATGAGTTTGAAATGATCCTATATAATGGAATCCACAGAGCAAGCAAGATTAAAAATCACCAGGACCAAAAATGAATTAAAATCCTGTCACTTTCTACTCACTTCAATTCTCATGGAAGGAGCAGTTCAGAGAAGGTTCACTAGGTTGATTCTGGGGATGAGGGGCTTGACTTATGAGGAAAGGTTGAGCCTCTACTCATTGGAATTTAGAAAAAGAATGAGAGGTGATCTTATTGAAACATATAAGATTATGAGGGGGCTTGACAAGGTGGATGCAGAGAGGATATTTCCACTGATGGGGGAGACTAGAACTAGGGGGCATGATCTTAGAATAAGGGGCCACCCATTTAAAACTGAGATGAGGAGAAATTTCTTCTCTGAGGGTTGTAAATCTGTGGAATTTGCTGCCTCAGAGAGTTGTGGAAGCTGGGACATTGAATAAATTTAAGAAATAGACAGTTTCTTAAACGATAAGGGGATAAGGGATTATGGGGAGCGGGCAGGGAAGTGGAGCTGAGTCCATGATCAGATCAGCCATGATCTTATTGAATGGCGGAGCAGGCTCGAGGTGCCATATGGCCTACTCCTGTTCCTATTTCTTATGTTCTTATCCCATGGGACTATTTGGAAAAGAGCAGGAGAGTTCTCCTGGTGTCCTGGCCAATATTTAACTCTCAACCAACATCACTAAAAACAGATTACCTGGTCATTATCACTTTGCTGTTTGTGGGAGCTTGCTGTGCGCAATTTGGCTGCCGCACTTCCTATATTACAACAGCGACTACACTCCAAAAGTACTTCATTGGCTGTAAAGTGCTTTGGGAAGTCCTGAGGTCGTGAAAGGTGCTATATAAATGCAAGTTCTTTTATTTCTTTCTCTAGGACCTGAAAACTGCTGCAGTCCTTACCGCTCTGTCCTGAAATAAAACAGCAGCGGCCTTGCATATTGCAGAGAAAAATGTTGAAAGTAATGCACCAATAATTACTTTTTTCCCCCTCATCATGGAATAAAATTATAAGAAAGAATATTTCCATCAAGGTTAATCTCCAGTAAAGCAGGCAAAGCATTTGTTAATTATTTATATCCTCAAATGGTAATAAATAAATCAACATGGAATTACCTGAGAAGATTACAATTAACGTGGCAATAACTTTAGCTTCAGTTTTGCCTTCCTCTCTATTAATACTACTCCAATCAGTTACAATAACTTGCATTTATATAATGTAGTAAAACTTCCCAAGGCACTTCACAGGAGTGTTTTCAAATAAAATTTGACACCGAGCCACATAAGGAGCTATTAGGACAGGTGACCAAAAGCTTCATCAAAGAGGTCAGTTTTGAGGAGTATCTTAGAGAGAGGGATGGAGTAGTTTAGGGAGGGAATTGAAGAGCTTAGGACCTAGGCAGCTGAAGGCATGGCCACCAAAGAAAGACTTTCATCTATATAGCGCTTTTCATGATCAGCAGACATTCCAAAGCGCTTTATAGGCAATGAAGTACTTTTTGGAGTGTAGTCACTGTTGTAATGTAGGAAACGGGGCAGCCAATTTGTACACAGCCACTCCCACAAACAGCAATGCGATAATACCCAGATAATTTGCTTTTGTTAATGATGTTGATTGAGATATAAATATTGGCCAAGACATTGGCGATAACCCCCTCTGCTCTTCTTTGAAATAGTGCCATGGGATCTTTTACATCCACCTGAAAGAACAGGCAGTTCCTCGGTTTAACGTCTCATCTAAAAGTCAGCACCTCCGACATTGCAGCACTTCCTCAGTACTGCGCTGGAGCGTCAGCCTAGATTTCTGCACTCTGGAGTGAGACTTCGGGGCTGCTCAAAAGATCGGGGGCCAAGATTGCCCCTTTCTATAAGGCCCGTGGCTGCCTGAAAGCGGTGGCCACGGGTTGGTGTGGACTGGCCGCTGAGTCGCCGCGGATGGATCACCATTTTTGAAAATGTCCTTCCTCCGTTTTGGAGCGGCGTAGGCGACTGCTCCGCCACTTCGTGCATGTGCCGAACCCTTACTGCCCGGCAGCGACCCCTTTCCGAAATTGCCCCGCGGGAGCGGCCCCGCCACCAGTCGGTGCCCCCAACAGCCTTTTGTGTCGGTGCCCTTTTTGTGCCTTGGCGGCATGGCCACCCTTAAAGGGGAGGTGGCTCTGTCGGTGACACCTTGTTTTTTTTTGTCAGCCTTCTGCCTGGTTGGGCTGACAATTATGGCAACTGGTTTGGCCAGGCCGCCAACAGGTGGCCCAGTGTTTGCTACTAAAGTGACTGCAGAGTTCGCAGCAGCCTTCCCCTTTAACTGAGAGACATTGTGGCGCGGTGCTGATGACTTGCAGCGTCGGCCACTCTGCCCCATCCAGATCTCTGCCCCGCTAGTGACGGCCATTCCACCCTGCCCCCACTTCTACCCCCATGATAAGGCCACTTCCGTCCTGCTTCCAAAAAAAGCAAGAAGTGCTGAATTTCTCCGGTTTGGGGCCAGGACACTTCAAGAGCGGTAGATGCGACTTGTTTCAGGCGGTGGGCAATTTCGGCCTCCAGGAGTGCAGAGATCTCAGAGGGTTGTAGGGCTGGAGGAAGTTACAAAGATAGGTAGGGGTGAAGTCACGGAGGGATTTGAAAATAAGGCTGCGAATTTTAAAATTGAGGCGTTGCCGGACCGGGAGCGAGTGTCAGTCAGCGAGCATTGGGGTGATGGGTGAATGGGACTTGGTGCGAGTTAGGATACAGACAGCAGATTTTTTGGATGAGCTGAAGTTTATGTCTGGTACAAGGTGAGAGGCCGGCCAGGATAGCATTGAAATAATCGAGTCTGGAGGCAACAAAGGCATGGATGAGGGTTTCAGCAGCAAATGAGCTGAGGAAAGGGGCGGAGACAGACCCATAAATTTGCATTACTGGATCTTTGCTCATAGCACTCCCCACAAGCTCTCCTGTCAGAGGGTCGAGGCATGTCCTGAGAGCGTGGAGCATGAAACTGTCAAAGTTCTTATGCTGCCGACATCACCAAGGGCTGAATTGCCACCCGTACCGTCACAGTTTGCCGTGGACTCCCTTCAGCATATTTGCAGTTGTATCTCTCGGCTGAGGCGCTACAAATATTGCTGGCATTACTCTGCGGGCGAGCAGTCTCGACACCCTGTGACGCAAGGCCCAAAGTACTTTAGAGAACTGTTCATATCATGGTAGCACAGACTGCTTAGGGAAGCACATTTTATGGTGTGATTTACACATTGAGATACTCCCTGGAGGCAAGCCCGACAAAGATATTCAGGCTTGACACTTAATATGCATTACTGGCTGACAGCTCACGGCCAGCAATTTAGACTTCAGTGCTAATTGAGGTTGCTGATCCGAACCAGATGATTGTTAATTAATTCAAGTTTCTTTTGTTAGCATATTTTTCTGCTCCTTTTCTGAGGTAAGTTAGAATCATAGAATCATACAGCACAGTTGGGGGACATTCGTCCCTTTATACCTGGGCTGGCTCTTTGAAAGAGATATCCAATTAGACCCACTCTTGTGTTCTTTCCCCATAATTTTACGGTTTTTTCCTTTTCAAGTATTTATCCTCCGTTTGAAAGTTATTATTGAATCTGCTTCCGCCACCCTTTCAGACAGGGCATTCCATATCCATGCAGGGCATCCTAGCTTGAGCTTAATCCCGTCTTCACCCTGCCTAAACACCTCCGCCTCTCTACCTCACTTTCCTCCTTCAAGACGCTTCTTAAAACCTACCTCTTTGACCAAGCTTTTGATCACCTGCACTAATTTCTACTCATAATATTCCTGCGAAGCGCCTTGGGACGCTTCACTACGTTAAAGGCGCTATATAAATACAAGTTGTTGTTGTATAACAACTCGCTGCATTAAAAAAAATCTCACCTCCTCTTGGTTCTTTTTCCTTGTCGTTTTTTTTCTTTCCTCCCCTCCCTTTCTCCTCTTGTAAAATAATTGACCTGCTGGGGCACCATTCCACAGGTGGCAGTAACCGTGGCCAAATGGCTGCTGACGAGCTGTTTGACCCTGGGGTGTATTATAATTGGCCCCAGCACCCCTGCATCAGAGAGAGGGAAAACCAAAGGGTGTTTGCACTCTGGATCCAATAAGCCCTGCTGGCACGCGCATGTATATCGACGTTGGTTGAAGATGGGATTCAGCTCAAACTGGGATGACGAAAGATTGTTCGCCAAGGTTAAATAATGAAACCAGTTGTCGGGATTACCGGTTAGTTAACCTGCTAAACAGCAGCTAACATGGGTTCAGCAAGGGAAGATCCTGCCTAAAAATTTCCACGGCCTTTTTTTGAGAAAAACCCTCCAACACAATGTCATCATCATCGGCAGTCCCTCAAGATCGAGGAAGTCTTGCTTCCACTCTAAAAGTGAGTTCTCAGGTGACTGAACAGTCCAATATGGGAATTACAGTCTCTGTCACAGGTGGATCAGACAGTGGTTGGAGGAAAGGGTGGGTGGGGAGTCTGGTTTGCCACACGCTCCTTCCGCTGCCTACGCTTGTTTTCTGCATGCTCTCGGCGACGAGACTCGAGGTGCTCAGCACCCTCCCGTATGCTCTTCCTCCACGTAGAGCGGTCTTTGGCCAGGGATTCCCAGGTGTTGGTGAGAATGTTGCACTTTATCAAGGAGACTTTGAGGACCCTAATGTCCAAGAGGCATTTGACAAAAGGTCCACATGAAAATCTGTTACTTAAGTCTAAAGTGATGTGGATCCCAGGTAGATGGATGAGGAATTAGCTTAAGGATAGGAACCAAAGTGTGAGGGGATAGAACTTGTTAGGGGAGTGACGTTGCAGTGTAAAAGAAAGATTTGGATTTATACAGCGCCGGTTAAGACCTCAGGACGTCCCAAAGCGTTTCACAGCCAATGAAGTACTTTTTGAAGTGTAGTCACTGTTGTAATGTAGGAAACACAGCCACTAATTTGTGCACAGAAAACTCCCACAACAGCAATGAAATAAATGAGCATTATTTTGAGCTTCATGACATCATCAAAAGCATGGGCGTCATCCAGTTTTTAGGTGTTGATTGAGGGATAAATATTGGCCAGGACACCAGGGAGAACTCCCCTACTCTACTTCAAAATAGTGCCATGGGATCTTTTATGTCCACCTGAGAGTGTGGGAGGAAAGTGCTGAAGGGGATGTCTTGGGACTTGGTATTGGGACACTTGCTATTACTAATTGGCATTGATGAGACAGATGCAGAGGCTCAGGGGTGGAAATTCGGTTTGTTACACCACCCGTTAGTGCTGGAGATGGATGGCTAAAGGGCGGCTATGGACTTGCCGTCACTGCGGAGCGTGTTCCTCGCCTCCCGAAAAATTTAGTTGGGCAGTGGAGGCGGCACCAAGAGGTACCGCTGCGTGCTCTGCCACCGCCCAGATGGTGATGTCATCAAGCCATCAAATTCCTGGGGCATTGGAACCGGTCCTGGGGAGGTGGGACCAGTACAAACCGGACGGTCTGCACCTGGGCAGGACCGGAACCAATGTCTGAGGGGGAGTGCTTGCTAGTGCTGTTGGGGAGGAGTTAAACTAATATGGCAGGGGATGGGAACCAATGCAGGGAGACAGAGGGAAACAAAAAGGAGACAAAAGCAAAAGACAGAAAGGAGATGAGTAAAAGTGGAGGGCAGAGAAACCCAAGGCAAAAAACAAAAAGGGCTACTGAATATAAAGGGGCTACAGGAGGGGTCAAAACAAAAAATCATGGTTTAAAAACTAGTATTAAAACACTCTACCTAAACACACGCAGCATTCGAAATAAAGTAAATGAGTTGACGGCACAAATCATTACAAATGGGTATGATTTGGTCGCCATTACAGAAACGTGGTTGCAGGGTGGCCAAGACTGGGAATTAAACATACAGGGGTATCTGACAATTCGGAAAGATAGACAAGAAGGGAAAGAAGGTGGGGTAGCTCTGTTAATAAAGGATGATATCAGGGCAGTTGTGAGAGACGATATTGGCTCTAATGAACAAAATGTTGAATCATTGTGGGTGGAGATTAGAGATAGTAAGGGGAAAAAGTCCCTGGTGGGTATAGTTTACAGGCCCCCAAATAATAACTTCATGGTGGGGAGGGCAATAATCAAGGGAATAATGGAGGCATGTGAAAAAAGAATCATGGGGGATTTTAACCTACATATCGATTGGTCAACTCAAATCGCACGGGGTAGCCTGGAGGAGGAATTCATAGAATGCATACGGGATTGTTTCTTAGAACAGTATGTTACAGGACCTACAAGGGAGCAAGCTATCTTAGATCTGGTCCCGTGTAATGAGGCAGGAATAATAAACGATCTCCTAGTAAAAGATCCTCTCGGAATGAATGATCACAGTATGGTTGAATTTGTAATACAGATTGAGGATGAGGAAGTAGTGTCTCAAACGAGCGTACTATGCTTAAACAAAGGGGACTACAGTGGGATGAGGGCAAAGTTGGCTAAAGTAGACTGGAAACACAGACTAAACGGTGGCACAATTGAGGAACAGTGGAGGACTTTTAAGGAGCTCTTTCATAGTGCGCAACAAAAATATATTCCAGTGAAAAAGAAGGGCGGTAAGAGAAGGGATAACCAGCCGTGGATAACCAAGGAAATAAAGGAGAGTATCAAATTAAAAACCAATGCGTATAAGGTGGCCAAGGTTAGTGGGAAAATAGAAGATTGGGAAAATTTTAAATGACAGCAAAGAATGACTAAGAAAGCAATAAAGAAAGGAAAGATAGATTACGACATAAAAACAGATAGTAAAAGCTTTTACAGATATATAAAACGGAAAAGAGTGATTAAAGTAAATGTTGGTCCCTTAGAAGATGAGAAGGGGGATTTAATAATGGGAAATGTGGAAATGGCTGAGACCTTAAACAATTATTTTGCTTCGGTCTTCACAGTGGAAGACCACAAAAACCATGCCAAAAATTGCTGGTCACAGGAATGTGGGAAGGGAGGACCTTAAGACAATCACTATCACTAGGGGGGTAGTGATGGACAGGCTAATGGGACTCAAGGTAGACAAGTTCCCTGGTCCTGATGAAATGCATCCCAGGATATTAAAACAGATGGCGGAAGTTATAGCAGATGCATTCGTTATAATCTATCAAAAGTCTCTGGACTCTGGGGAGGTACCAACGGATTGGAAAACAGCTAATGTAACGCCTCTGTTTAAAAAAGTGGGCAGACAAAAGGCAGGTAACTATAGGCCGGTTAGTTTAACATCTGTAGTGGGGAAAATGCTTGAAACTATCATTAAGGAAGAAATAGCGGGACATCTAGATAGGAATAGTGCAATCAAGCAGACACAGCATGGATTCATGAAGGGGAAATCATGTTTAACTAACTTACTGGAATTCTTTGAGGATATAACGAGCATGGTGGATAGAGGTGTACCGATGGATATGGTGTATTTAGATTTCCAAAAGGCATTCGATAAGGTGCCACACAAAAGGTTACTGCAGAAGATAAGGGTACGCGGAGTCAGAGGAAATGTATTAGCATGGATAGAGAATTGGCTGGCGAACAGAAAGCAGAGAGTCGGGATAAATGGGTCCTTTTCGGGTTGGAAATCGGTGGTTAGTGGTGTGCCACAGGGATCGGTGCTGGGACCACAACTGTTTACAATATACATAGATGACCTGGAAGAGGGGACAGAGTGTAGTGTAACAAAATTTGCAGATGACACAAAGATTAATGGGAAAGCGGGTTGTGTAGAGGACATAGAAAGGCTGCAAAGAGATTTAGATAGGTTAAGCGAATGGGCTAAGGTTTGGCAGATAGAATACAATATCGGAAAGTGTGAGGTCATCCACCTTGGGGAAAAAAAACAGTAAAAGGGAATATTATTTGAATGGGGAGAAATTACAACATGCTGAGGTGCAGAGGGACCTGGGGGTCCTTGTGCATAATCCCAAAAAGTTAGTTTGCAGGTGCAACAGGTAATCAGGAAGGCGAATGGAATGTTGGCCTTCATTGCGAGAGGGATGGAGTACAAAAGCAGGGAGGTCCTTCTGCAACTGTATAGAGTATTGGTGAGGCTGCACCTGGAGTACTGCGTGCAGTTTTGGAAGGATATACTAGCTTTGGAGGGAGTACAGAGACGATTCACGAGGCTGATTCCGGAGATGAGGGGGTTACCTTATGATGATAGATTGAGTAGACTGGGTCTTTACTCATTGGAGTTCAGATTGATGAGGGAGGATCTTATAGAAACATTTAAAATAATGAAAGGGATAGACAAGATAGAGGCAGAGAGGCTTTTTGCACTGGTTGGGGAGACTAGAACTAGGGGGCACAACCTCAAAATACGGGGGAGCCAATTTAAAACCGAGTTGAGAAGGAATTTCTTCTCCCAGAGGGTTGTGAATCTGTGGAAATCTCTGCCCAAGGAAACAGCTGAGGCTAGCTCATTGAATGTATTCAAGTCACAGATAGATAGATTTTTAACCAATAAGGGAATTAAGGGTTATGGGGAGCCGACGGGTAAGTGGAGCTGAGTCCACGGCCAGATCAGCCATGATCTTGTTGAATGGCGGAGCAGGCTCGAGGGGCTAGATGGCCTACTCCTGTTCCTAATTCTTATGTTCTTATGTTCTTATGCCTCCTTGGCTCTGCGGCTGCGACATTAGGTAGGTTCATCGGCTTCGCTGACAGCTGCCCAATTTTACTTACTGAGGCACAAACTATTTCCAGATGCTAACTTTTCCGCCCCGCCGCCGTTACCGCCCAAAAAATCCAGCCCTTTACTTTTTTTAAGATAACAGGAAGTCTGGCATCCTGGTTTATTTTTCTGGACATCACACAAGTGCCAACACCAAGCAGAGGAAAGTATGTGAGCAGTGTAATGTGTATATTCTCCACTGTCTTTATGTAGGAGATTATTTGCCCTGAGGTTCTGGGGGCTACTACTGATCTCCTGCCATACTTTCGGCAGAGAATCCTCTGATATTTCCTGCCAAAGTCACAGTGAGAGATCAGGGTAGCCTCAAGGAATTCCAGTAGCCCATTGGCTTAGAATTTCCTGGAACGGGACTTATGGTGTAAATCACGCCACTTTGAGCTCCCCCAATCTTCCCAGTGTGAACCTACACCCAAATTTCCTGGAGAAGTAATTTGAATGCCTTTCGTACCATACAGATCAGAGACATGGACGATTTACAGAAGACACATCAAGTTGCTGGAGATATATCACCAACGATGTCTCCGCAAGATCCTGCAAATCCCCTGGGAGGACAGATGCACCAACATCAGTGTCTTCGCCCAGGCTAACATCCCCAGCATTGAAGCACTAACCACACTCGATCAGCTTTACTGGGCAGGCCACTTAGTTCACATGCCAGTCACGAGACTCCCTAAGTAACTGCTCTATGCGGAGCTCCTTCACAGCAAACGAGCCAAAGGTGGGTTGCAGAAACGTTACAAGGACACCCTCATAGCCTCCCTGGTGAAGTGCGACATTACCACTGGCACTTGGGAGACCCTGGCCGAAGACCGCCCTAGGTGGAGAAAGTGCATCCGGGAGGGCGTTGAGCTCTTCGAATCTCAACGCTGCGAGCGTGAAGAGCTCAGCCGCAGACAGCAGAAGGAGCGTGTGGTAAATCAGTGCCATCCCCCCTTCCCCCGACGATTATCTGTCCCACATGTGACAGGGTCTGTGGCTCTCGTATTGGACTATTCAGCCACCAAGGAACTCACTTTAGAAGTGGAAGCAAGTCTTCCTCTATTCCAAGGGACTGCCTATGAATGAATGAAATGATTACCCCAGCAAGGAGTCTACACCCCTGCAAGGAGGGGTGGGGAGAAAATTGATATAGAAAAGAGAATTTAAAAAACTTCTATTAAAAATAGAGATGTGAAAGCAAAATAGAAATAGAAAACAAATACTCTTCAAATACAAATTCCATTATCGGTCTATTAAGATATCAGCAGGCATAACAACTAAAACAAGTTCTAAATCCCATATTGCGATCTCAGCAATATATTGATTTTACTCGTTAGTGAGCTTGGAAGATTTGGCTGTAACAGGCATGAATTCACCTCAGTGATCAGCCTGAACTGTTTAAATGTCACTCAGATGGATGCCCATCTCAAAAGACTCAAAACCAACAAATCCCTAGAGAGAGGTAGTACATCCCCAAGAATCGAAAGTGAGATGGAATTTGCGAGGTGTTGATAATCATCATGAGGGAGTTGATACAGTCAGGAATCTCCTGCTGGATTGTAAAAAAAGTGACAGTTATTTGCAAAGATGGTGATTAAAACAAACCCAAGTAACTACAAACCTGTTCATAGAATGGTACAACATACAAGCCTGTGACAGCTCTCTGAAAGAGCTACTAATTAGTCCCGCTCTCCTGCTCTTTCCCCATAACACTGCACATTTTCTCCTTCAAATATTTATCTAATTCCCTATTGAAAGTTACTGTTGAATCTGCTTCCACCAATTCGCTGCATAAATGTTTTAATCCCCATGTCGCCTCTAGTTCCTTTGCCAATTACCTTAAATCTGTGTCTTCTGGTTACTGACACTTATGCCACGAGTGACGGTTTCTCTTTCAAAGCCCTTTGCGATTTTAAACATCTCTATTAAATCTCCCCTGAACATAGAAACATAGAAAATAGGAGCAGTAGTCGGCCATTCGGCCCTTCGAGTCTGCACCACCATTCAATATGATCATGGCTGATCCTCTATCTCAACACCATATTCCCACTTTTTCCCCACACCCCTTGATGCCTTTTGTTTCTAGAAACCTATCTATCTCCCTCTTAAAGATTAAAAGAGGTCACTGCACTAAGGAGAACAACCCCAGCTTCTCTATTCTCTCCACATAACTGAAGTCCCGCATCCCTGAAGTGAATTCATGCCTACTAACTCTCTTTGGCACCCTCTCTAAAGCCTTGACATTCTTCTTAACATGTGGTGCCCAGAATTGGACACAATACTCCAGCTGATTAGCTTCCATTAATGGAATTGATCATTGGGAACAAAGAAGAGGATTGCCTGTTTGTAAATAACCCAGTGAATGGCATTCAAAACCGTTTCAGAAGTGAGATATCCTGCCTGACTAAACTTGTTCATCTTTTTGAGGAGGTGACATCCCAAGTTGAGAATAGGAAGATCGCTTAGATTCCCAGAAACCTTTGATAAGGTTCCACACGAAAAGCTGCTACAAGAAACTCCAGTGATCTGCAGTGGATCGCCAGAGTAAAACTTGAAGGTAGTTAAAGGTTTGCCTAAATTAGAGGAAGCAGCTGAGTTTGAGGATTGATATGGAAGCTCAGGTGATGTGCTGAGTGGAGTGCCCCAGGATTAACTACTGGGGCCCATGCCATTCCAAATCTACATAAAATGAGTCATAGGCAGTCCCTCGAAATCGAGGAAGACGTGCTTCCACTCTAAAAGTGAGTTCTTAGGTGGCTGTACAGTCCAATATGGGAATTACAGTCTCTGTCATAGGTGGGACAGACAGTCGTTGAAGGAAAGGGTGGGTGGGGAGCTTGGTTTTCCGCACGCTCCTTCCACTGCCTGCGCTTGGTTTCTGCATGCTCTCAGCGACGAGACTTGAGGTGCTCAGCACCCTCTTGCATGCTGTTCCTCCACTTAGGTGGTCTTTGGCCAGGGACTCCCAGGTGTTGGTGGGGATGTCAAGGAGGCTTTGAGAGTGTCCTTGAAACCTTTCCTCTGCCCACCTGAGGATCGCTTGCCGTGTAGGAGTTCCGAGTAGAGCGCTTGCTTTGGGAGTCTTGTGTTGGCCATGCGGACAATGTGGCCTGCCCATCGGAGCTTGTCGACTGTGGTCAGTGCTTCGATGCTGGGGGTGTTGGCCTGAGCGAGAACACTGATGTTAGTGCATCTATCCTCCATGGGAATTTGCAGGATCTTGCAGAGACATCGACCTGTATTCAGAAACAAAGTACAATTTGGTCATACTTGTAGATGATACGAACCGGGGGGAGGGACATGCGAGTTTGCTAAAGTAGACAATGAACTCTAGAAAGTTGGGCTAGAAATTGCGTAGCACCCCGTTTGGGCAATAACTTTTCAGGGAGTGCAAAAGCTGCGCGAAAAAGATTTGCTGCTGCCGGGAACTTCAGCTTTAACGTTCCAAGAGGGATGTGGAGCACTAATTCAAACACGACCACTTCCCTTAGAGTGCTAAAGGGAGTGAGGGAGTGATATCAGCAAAGTGCTAAGCAATGTTCAGTGCAACGCTGCCATCTGTTCAGGCTCCTTCCCTTGATTAAAGGGAAGGGCCAATGCTGGGGAGAATGAGTTTTCATGCTGTCTATGTTGGGCCACGGCACCTGCGCTACGTCCATAGCAGCCCCAAGCACTGAGTGGAGGGCTGAGCAATCGCGGGGGCTAAGGAAATCAGGAGACAGCAGAATGGGGAGAGAAATAAATGTTGCCCTACCTGACCATTGCCTTTAATTAGCGCTCCCCCAAGCGGCCAGCCGAGGTGACAACACCTTCTGCAGTTGCCGTTGTTGACGCCTGGCGATGCTACAGGGGATGGGAGCGAATATTGCAACCAGGGCGGTAACGGGACGCTGCGCGCTGGATGACATCATGATCTCCTGGGCGCAAGAGAGCAAGGTAAGTGTTAGCGCCAGCACAAAACCGCCAGTTATGTTCGTGGGTGTCGGTGAATTTGCCGCGCCTGGTCGGTAACCCCTTATAACCCCATTACCGCCCCTCACAGGTGCTAATGAGAGGACAAACCAGGCCAATTTCTCCTACATGGTCAAAAGTAGAAGGAAAAAAAATTGCAGGGCTACGGGGAAAGGGTGGGGGTGTGGGACCTAGCTGAAGTGCTCTAGCAGAGATCTGGCCCAGGCTCTATGGGCCAAATGGCCTCCTGTGCTGTAACTATTCTATGATCTGCAAGTGAGCAGAATTATGGCAAATGAAACTCAATACAGATAGGCACAAGGTATTAAACATTGGAAGCGAGAAGGCCCACTTACTCAATAAATAGTGTTGAACTAACTAGGGGAGAGGCATAAAGAGAGCTGGGAGGCTCTATATTTAGCATGCGGAGTAGCAACCTATAAAGCTAACAGAATGCTGAATCAGTGATGGGGGAGATTAACGGGCTTTAAATGGAACTCTTTGAAGTACAAGCCGTCCGCCGCATATAACAGAAAAATCATGATAGCACCAATATCACTGCTCTGACTGAGAATAGCTAACTCAATACAGACAGGCAATTGAAGTTGGTATCTTCCTTATCTGTATGGCTGAGAGAGACTGCTTACCAGCTGAGCATCGAGTGGTGTCTATTTCAAGTCTTAACTCGATGATCCCAGTACCTGTGTTTCCTATGCTCCCATTACCTGTATTTTCAACGCTCCCATTATCTGTGTTTTCTGAGCTCGGAAGGGCAATAGTGTAGTCTTTCCAAGTCCTTGCCTGTCACAAGCATGTAGGGGAAAATCATGCCCATGTGCCCTGTGATTTTCTGATCCACGGCAGCTTGGGCATGTTAACGTGTCCGGGGTGACGACTCAAAGTCCACCATAAAAAAAAAAGACTTGGATTTAAACAGCACTTTTCACGACCACTGGACATCTTTACAGCCAATAAAGTACTTTTGGAGTGTAGTCACAGTTGTAATGTGGGAAATGCAGCAGCCAATTTGTGCACAGCAAGCTCCCACAAACAGCAATGTGATAATGATGAGATAATCTGTTTTTTTGTTATGTTGATTGAGGGCTAAATATTGGCCAGGACACCGGGGAGAACTCCCCTGCTCCTCTTCGAAATAGTGCCATAGGATCTTTTACGTCCACCCGAGAGAGCAGACGGGGCCTCGGTTTAACGTCTCATTCGAAAAACGGCACCTCCAACAATGCAGCACTCCCTCAGCACTGCACTGGAGTGTCAGCCTAGAAATTTGTGCTCAAGTTTCTCCAAGGAGATTCTCACCAGCCGGTTTCAGATTTGTTCTCGGCAGCAAAACTGACGGCTTGTATGATTGATCTTTGCTATTAAAATTCATCTTGTCGTGCTCGGCAGGAAGTAACTTTATAATCTGGGTCAATTGCTTTCAAAAAGCGCCAAATGTTATTATCTGTGTGACATCCACAACAGGGATGTAAGCTTGTACATACTTATTTTTGATCTGAAATAATTGAAAAAGTGTTTTAAATATAGTTAGCTTTCTTCAGCATCCAAGATGATGAGGGGAGTTTGATATTTAACAGTTGGCTGCTTGTAAAATGGTACAGGATTTAAGGTAGCACAGTGCATCCTTCTCAACAACAACTACTTGCAGTCATATAGCACCTTTTAACATAGAAAAAGCATCCCAAGGCGCTTCACTGAGATGTAAGGCCAAAATGGACACCAAGCCAAAGAAAGAAGGGTGACCCAAAGAATAATAATAGAGGTGGTTTTTCACGATGGTCTTAAAGGTGGAGGGGTGCAGGGAGGGAATTTCAATGCGTGGGCTCTAGAAGGCTGGAGGGATGGCTGCCAATGGTACAGCGGAGATCCCAACAGTGCGTTACACCCCAGAAAGTCCATCCGTTGACGGAATGATACCAGATTGTATACACAGGTCTGATACTATCTTTTCTCCGTGTGTGTTAGATGGCTATTATCTAAGTGACTTCTCTTCATGTTCCAAAATAATAGGCCAAGTGTAATGCAGCGATGGAGCCTCTTCTAATTTCTACATTCCAATGTTTTTTTGTGTGAACATGCAATAAGGTTCTACTCCCGGTACAGCGTCCTCGCTTGACTGGAGCCCAAAGTGAAAAATCGGGTGCAGAGGTCAGCGCAGCTAATTCTCCGAGCTGTGCTCCTGTTAAAGGACGCTCTGCTCAGGCAACTTAGTCTTGCAAAATCAACTCTGAGATATATTTAGTCAATATTTGAGCCAGTATTCTTTCAAATTGAAATCGATAGAGTGTTCAGCACCAAACCACCCATTCCCGAACCAGCATATTTCAACACCTTGATGTACTCCCAGGTTGTCTGAAGTGATTCATAGCCACAATAGGATAGACTCCATTGGTTTTCTACATGGAACTTTGCTAGATTACAGACCTATTTGCACCAGTGTCAGTATAGTCATTGCTGCTGATGTTTCTGATCGGGAATGTTATTAGCTACCAAGTTTCTGAATATTTTAGAGATGATACTTTTTTAAAAGTTCTCCAACTGTTTAATGATGTACCTCTTAGGCCCAATACTTGTATGTTAACAAAATTGTTTGACGTCCTGTATATATTTATCTTCAGGACGGTCTACTTCAACAATGTAGATGTAAGCAAGGTATTTGAGTCAGACTGCAAGTACAGAACTAGAAGAAATCAGGTGTTTGATAAAGTGCTACGTAATAGACTTATTAGCAAAATTGAAGATCATGCGATTAAAGGGGCAGTGTTAGCATGGAAATGAAATTGTCCATGAGACAGAAAGCAGAGAGTAGTGGTAAAGGGTTGTTTTCGGATTGGACGGAAATATGCAGTGCTGTTCTCCAGGGGTCACCTCGCTATTTGATATATATTAATGACCTGCACTTGGGCATACAGGACATAATTTCAAAGTTTGCAGATACCACAAAACTCAGAAATGTAGTAAACAGTGAGGAGGATCGTAACAGACTTCAGGAGGACATAGACAGATTGGTGAAATGGGCAGACACATGGCAGATGAAATTAATGCAAAGAAGTGTGAATGATGCATTTTGAAAGGAAAAATGATGAGAGCCAGTGGTATAGTACCATTTTACAGGGGTTGCAGGAACAGAGAGACCTGGGGGTTCACATGCACAAATCATTGCAGGTGGCAGAACAAGTTAATAAAGCTGAAAAAATTGCATATGGGATCCTTGGCTTTAGAAATAGAGGCATAGAGTACAGAAGCAAGGAGGTTATGGTAAACATTTTTGAAATCACTGGTTAGACCTCAGCTAGAGTATTGTGTCCATTTCTGGACAACACACTTTAAAAAGGATGTCAAGGCCTTGGGGAGGGTGCAGAGGGAATTTACTGGAATGGTACCAGGGATAAGGGATTTCAGTTATGGGGAGAGATTGGAGAAGCTGGGATTGTTCTCAGAGCAGGGAGAAGGTTAAGGGAAGATTTAATTGAGATGTTCAAAATTATGAGGAATTTTAATAGAGTAGATTCGGAAAATTGTTTCCACTGACAGGAAGGTCGGTAATGAGAGGACACAGATTTAAAATAATTGGCAAAAAAGCCAGGGGGAAGATGAGAACATTTTTATGTAGCAAGTTGATATGATGTGGAACGCACTGCCTGAAAGGGTGTCAGAAACAGGTTCAGTAGTAATTTTCAAATGACTATTGGATATCTACTCATAAAGGAACATTTGCAGGGCTGTGGGGAAAGAGCAGGGGAATGGGACTAATTGATTGCTCTTTCACAGAGCTGGCACAGGCATGATGGGCCAAATGGCCTCCTTCTGTACTGTATGATTCTAAATAGATTAACGAGGAGCAAATTAGACCAGAGGCAAGAAGAAACTTATTTTCCCCAAAGAGAGAAGCATGTGTTTTCTCATTTAGAAAATGAATAAGTCTGGGAAAATAAGTAATGACAGAAAAAACTTGCAGGTGGAAATAACTTGTCAGAAATAACTCTTTTCACAACCATGGTGCATCCCAAAGCTCAACAAAGTTTGCAATCTTGGCATCCTATTTGACCCTGAGCTGAGTTTCCAATCCCATATCATCTCCATCAGGGCCCCTTACTTCCCCCTCCCTAACATCGCCCATCTCTGCCCTTGCCTCAACTCATCTGCTGCTGAAACCATCACCCATCACCCCCTGTGCTCGCTGACCTTCATTGGCTCCCGGTCTGGCAACACCTTTATTTCAAAATTCTCATGCTAGTTTTCCAATCCCTCCATGTCCTCGCCCCTCCCTATCTCTGTAACTTCCTCCGGTCCTACAACCAATGTTCCCTTTAAGCCGCACAGCGCTTTGGAGGTCCTGCGCAGCTGGTAAGCCAGCTTTTAAATAGAAAAACTGCACATTCGCTGAATTTGGAATGGCCCGTTAAAGGGGCAGCGAGGGCCAAAAAAAGATTACAGGGAGCGTTGCATACAACTCTCCAAGATCTCTGCGCTCCTCCAATTCTGGCCTCTTGCACATCCCCGAATTTCATCATTCTGCCACTGGCGGCTGTGCCTTCAGCCGCCTTGCCCTAAGCTCTGGAGCTCCCTCCCTAAACCCCTCTGCCTCTCCACCTCTCTCCTCCTTTGATATACTCCTTGGAACCTCCCTCTTTGACCAAGCTTTTGCTCAGCTGTCCTAATATCTCTCTATATGGCTCGGTGTCAAATTTTGTGTGATATATAAGTATATGTTGTGTGATATGTTGTTTGCAGCTAATGAAGTACTTCTGAAGTGTAGTCACAATTGTAATGTAAGGAAATGTAGCAGCCAATTTATGCACAGCAAGGCCCTTCAAACAGCAATCAGATAAATGACCACATAATGGACATATAGATTCGGCTATTGATAGGGAAATTGATGGGATTGAAGGCCGATAAAACCCAGGGCCTGATAGTTTGCATCGCAGATTATTAAGGAAGTGGCCCTTGAAATAGTGGATACATTCGTGGTCATTTTCCAACATTTTATAGACTCTGGATCAGTTCCTATGGATAGAAACATAGAAACATAGAAAATAGGTGCAGGAGTAGGCCATTCGGCCCTTCGAGGCTGCACCACCATTCACTATGATCATGGCTAATCATGCAACTGCAATACTCCATTCCTTCTTTCTCTCCATCCCCCTTGATTCCTTTAGCTGTAAGGACTACATCTAACTCCTTTTTGAATATATTTAGTGAATTGGCCTCAACAACTTTCTGTGGTAGAGAATTCCACAGGTTCACCACTCTCTGGGTGAAGAAGTTTCTCCTCATCTCGGTCCTAAATGGCTTACCCCTTATCCTTAGACTGTGACCCCTGGTTCTGGACTTCCCCAACATTGGGAACATTCTTCCTGCATCTAACCTGTCTAAACCCGTCAGAATTTTAAACGTTTCTATGAGGTCCTCTCTCATTCTTCTGAACTCCAGTGAATACAAGCCCAGTTGATCCAGTCTTTCTTGCTATATCAGTCCTGCCATCCCGGAAATCAGTCTGGTGAACCTTCGCTGCACTCCCTCAATAGCAAGAATGTCCTTCCTCAAGTTAGGAGACCAAAACTGTACACAAGACTCCAGGTGTGGCCTCACCAAGGCCCTGTACAACTGTAGCAACACCTCCCTGCCCCTGTACTCAAATCCCCTCGCTATGAAGGCCAACATGCCATTTTCTTTCTTAACCGCCTGCTGTACCTGCATGCCAACCTTCAATGACTGATGTACCATGACACCCAGGTCTCGTTGCACCTCCCCTTTTCCTAATCTGTCACCATTCAGATAATAGTCTGTCTCTCTGTTTTTACCACCAAAGTGGATAAGCTCACATTTATCCACATTATACTTCATCTGCCATGCATTTGCCCACTCACCTAACCTATCCAAGTCACTCTGCAGCCTCATAGCATCCTCCTCGCAGCTCACACTGCCACCCAACTTAGTGTCATCCGCAAATTTGGAGATACTACATTTAATCCCCTCGTCCAAATCATTAATGTACAATGTAAACAGCTGGGGCCCCAGCACAGAACCTTGTGGTACCCCACTAGTCACTGCCTGCCATTCTGAAAAGTACCCATTTACTCCTACTCTTTGCTTCCTGTCTGACAACCAGTTCTCAGTCCATGTCAGCACACTAGCCCCAATCCCATGTGCTTTAACTTTGCACATTAATCTCTTGTGTGAGACCTTGTCGGATTGGAGGGTAGCTAATGTAACCCCATTTTTAAAAAAAGGAGGGAGAGAGAAAACTGGGAATTATAGACTGGTTAGCCTGGTAGTGGGGAAAATGTTGGAATGAATTATTAAAGATGTAATAGCAGCGCATTTGGAAAGTAGTGACAGGATCAGTCCAAGTCAGCATGGATTTATGAAAGGGAAATCATGCTTGATAAAAATTTTCTGGAATTTTTTGAGGATGTAGCTAGTAGACAAGGGAGAACCAGTGGATGTGGTGTATTTGGACTTTCAAAAGGCTTTTGACAAGGTCCCACACAAGAGATTAGTGTGCAAAATTAAAGCACATGGTATTGGGGGTCATGTATTGATGTGTGGATAGAGAACTGGTTGGCAGACAGGAAGCAAAGAGTAGGAATAAACGGGTCCTTTTCAGAATGGCAGACAGTGACTAGTGGGGTACCGCAAGGTTCAGTGCTGGGACCCCAGCTATTTACAACATACATTAATGATTTAGACAAAGGAATTGAATGTAATATCTCCATGTTTGCAGATGACACTAAGCTGGCTGACAGTGTGAGCTGTGAGGAGGATGCTCAGAGGCTGCAGGGTGACTTGGACAGGTTAGGTGAGTGGGCAAATGCATGGCAGATGTAGTATAATGTAGATAAATGTGAGGTTATCCACTTTGGTGGCAAAAACATGAAGGCAGAATATTATCTGAATGGCGACAAATTAGGAAAAGGGGAGGTGCAACGAGACCTGGGTGTCATGGTACATCAGTCATTGAAAGTTGGCATGCAGCTGCAGCAGGCGGTGAAGAAGACAAATGGCATGTTGGCCTTCATAGCGAGAGGATTTGAGTATCGGAGCAGGGAGGTCTTACTGAGTTGTACAGGGCCTTGGTGAGGCCACACCTTAAATATTGTATACAGTTTTGGTCTCCTAATCTGAGGAAGGACATTCTTGCTATTGAGGGAGTGCAGCGAAGGTTCACCAAACTGATTCCTGGGATAGCAGGACTAACATATGAGGAAAGACTGGATCGTCTAGGCTTATATTCACTGGAATTTAGAAGAATGAGAGGGGATCTCATAGAAAAATATAAAATTCTGACGGGATTGGACAGGTTAGATGCAGGAAGAATGTTCCCAATGTTGGGAAAGTCCAGAACCAGTGGTCACAGTCTAAGGATAAGGGGTAAGCCATTTAGCATCGAGATGAGGAGAAACTTCTTCACTCAGAGAATGGTGAACCTGTGGAATTCTCTACCACAGAAAGTTGTTGAGGCCAGTTTGTTAGATATATTCAAAAGGGAGTTAGATGTGGCCCTTACAGCTAAAGGAATCAAGGGGGATGGAGAGAAAGAAGGAATGGAGTATTGCAGTTGCATGATTAGCCATGATCATATTGAATGGTGGTGCAGCCTCGAAGGGCTGAATGGCCTACTCCTGCACCTATTTTCTATGTTTCTATAATCTGTTTTGGTATTGTTGGTTGAGGGAAAAATGTTAGCCAGGCACAGGAATCTTTTACATCCACCTGAGAGGGCAGGCATCTAAGTTCAACATCTCATCCAAAAGCTGGCATCTCTGACAATGGGGGGTATCGTCCTTCAGATGAGATAAACCAGGGTTAAGGTCCCATGGCAGTATTGGAGGAAGAGCAGGGAATTCCCTCGCTGCCCTAACCAACATTCTTCCTGCAACCAACCTCACTAAAACACAGATCATTGGGTCATGTGTCTCATTATCATGGGATCCAGCTATGTGCAAAATGTCAAGTGTTTCGGGACGTTCCTGAGAGATGGAATAAAGTACCAAAGAATTACTATATAGATTTTTTTATTTTCACTTAGGAGATTAAATGGGTCAAGTAGAGTCAATGGTTAATGTATTTTGCTTCATGAGTTCTTTGCTTAAGAATTCATAGCAACACATTGCTATTAAGAACTGGTTGGTTTATTAACAAAGGTTTAACAATCACACTACACATTACCAGTTCATCCACCAGGCTCACAACTGCATGCCTCATCATGGATCCCCTAAACCCAACTGGCTGGGGTTTTATTGAGTCTTGTGAACATCACGTGACTGGCTAAACCACTTACAATTCAACAGCTCTACAAACCTGTGAGCATACTCACAGGCACAAACATTACAAATGGGCTCGAATGTATCTGGACGGAGCATGCTTGATGGGCTGAATTGCTGCTCCCATTTCATACTTGAGTGTTTTTCTTCTTAATCTCGCTCCTTTGCTTATGGCTGGTTAAAATTTCACAGGCACCATTCACCCTCCCGTTCCTTACCCACGTGGACATTATTAATCTGTGTAGATGGACGGGCAGTTTTGACTATTTGACAGCAAGGGAGAGCACAGCCGAGTTGGATCATATACCTATCTGATGTCTACATAGGTGCAGTTCCACTAAGAATTGCTGGACAGCAAACAGTAGTGAGAACCCTGGCTAATTTCCCCCTCCCTAGCCCAGGGTTGCCCCTACCAATCATCCACCTCCCTCAGTACAGAACAGTACAGTACAGACCTGTGAGATTCATTCTCTGTATGGCTCCACTGTTCACTGGATAAGCTATATTGACTCATTTTGGGAGCACTTTTCTTGAATTGAAATTGCAATAAATTGTTTAGATTTTTCCTAATTTAATAGAATCTTTTTTTATTGCTAAGAATCGGCTCATTTCTTTAATGATGGTAAGAGTGGGAAGAACAAATACCAGGAGATGTGCCTTTTCACTGATGAGCTGAGGAGCTTAAACCATTAGCCGTACTCTCAGGCATTTCATTAACATCCCTTTTACTCTACATACATTTCAGAGCCTAATTGCCAAGGCCGACATTATTATCCTGACACTCAGGTATTTAATCTGTTAGCAGGTAATAACAGGATATGCAAGCTTTGCCAGACTTCATCACTGGCTAGACAGCAAACTATAATGAGGGTATCATTTCAGTGAATCCAACTCCTTTCATTGACTTGATAAACAGAGTAATAAGCTATTGTATGGTGGTAAATGACGCCTAATTGTGACTCGAATTTAGCATGTAGTGAGTTATTGAAAATAGTTTCTCTCACAAAGATGTTTTTGTGGATACACCACCAGATAGGCCCTGGTCTTCCCGGCACAGGCCATCTGTGCTGCTTGACCATGAGGGGAAGAGAGGACTGTGTTAGAGTCTGAACAATCACACAGCATTCGTATTGTCTGTAAGACGAATGTAGGCTCAAGGGAACATAGCAACAGAAGTAGGCCATTTAAGCCCTTAAGCCTGTTCCACCATGCATGACTGATCTGTGCCTCAACTCCATTTACCCTCCTTTGCTCCATATCCCTTGATACCCTTACCCGACTAAAATCTAATGATCCTAGTCTTAAAAATTTCAATTGATACAGCATCCACAGCCTTCTGGGGAGACAGTCCCAGATTTACACTCTTAAAATAACAAATTATTATGAGAGTTAAATTATATTGAAACTAGGGGAACAAGTCAGCCAGAACTGGGGAACCGGTCTGCCATGTGGGACCTTATCAAAAGCCTTGCTAAAATCCATATAAACCACAACAAATGCACCACCCTCATTGACCCTCCTTGTTATCGCCTCAAAAATGCAGTCAAGTTAATCAGACACGACCTTCCCTTAACAAATCCATGCTGACTGTCCTTGATTAATTTGTGTCTTTCTAACTGAAGATTTATTCTGTCCCTCAGAATTTTTTCCATTATTTTACACACCTCCGAGGTTAGGTTGACTGGCCTGTAATTACTTGGTCGATCCCTTTCTCCCTTTTTAAACAACGGTACAATGCTAGCAATCCTCCAGTCCTCCGGCACCCTATCTGTAATAATGAATAGTCAGCATGGATTTCAAAAGGGAAAGTTTTGCTTGACCAACCTCATTGCATTTTTTGAAGAGATAACAGAGAGAGTAGACTATGATAATGCAGTAGATGTAATTTATCTAGATTTTCAAAATGCCTTCAATAAGATACCCTATAATAGATTGATGAACAAGATCAGAGAATGCAGAGTGAGGGGACAAGTAGCAGAATGCATAACTAGCTGGCTTCACGACAGAACGCAGAGAACAGGGGTAAAGGGTAGCTAGTCATAGTGGGTAGTGGTGTTCCACAAGGATCAGTGCTGGGACCACTGTTGTTCACAATTTATATTAATGATTTAGACTTTGGAATCAAAAACACAATTTCTAAATTTGCGAATGACACCAAATTGGGGGAGGGAGTCAGTATTGAGGAGGACTGCAACAAATTACAGGAGGACATTAATAAACTTGCAGAATGGCCGTACAATTGGCAATGTGAGGTATTGGGCCGAAAATTCTGGCCTCGCCGGGTGCGTATGAAGTGTGCACGGATCCGGCGAGGCCTTGCAAAAGCCGGTTTTCAGGGCGCGATGTGCATGCTCCAAAAAGTAGCTTTTTTGATCTGTCAAGATTTCTCTTCGCAGATCCTCTGCATCCCCGGGAAAAGGACATCCGTGCGGGAGAGATTGGGCTACTTGTCCAGCTCATGCCCAGCGTATCTCCGTCAAACTTTTATGCCTGGTAAAAAAGCAGGTGCATAGCTTACTTTTACCAGCATAATAGTTTTAAAATATATAAAAATTAAATTTAAACACTCACTTTTATATTAAAAACCTATCCATTAAGTTTATTTTTAACACTATTAAAACACACAAAAAAGTTCCAAAAAATCTATATTTTTTCCTAAAACATTTCATTTCAATTAATTTTAAATATGTGAGGTATTTTATTTATTTATTATGCTATGTTTGGGTGTTTTAGGATTTTTTCTCATTGGTAGTAATGGAAACTCGCGCTCAAACGAAGTTCCCATTTTTATCAATGAGAATACTGCATAGTGATTGGTGGTCCAGGTCCACGTGACTCTAACTTGTACATACGTACCTCGAAGTCATCTCCCCATGCGCTGCGCAGCAAATCTAGGCCTCCGATCAGGATCTTGCATTCCTCTGGGACCACCAGGTACTTTCGTAGATTGTTTTCGGGTTGGAGGCGTTCGTACGAAGGAAGCCTCCGCCATTTTCCCCCATTACATTTTTGTAGGAAGAATAGGGAGGACACTTATTACTTAAAGGGTGCAAGTCTAGGTGGAGTTGAGAAACAAAGGGATCTCGGGAGTACAAATACACAAATCACTAAAAGTTGTGACACAGGTTTGCAAGGCTGTCAAATAAGGAAACCAAGCACTAGGGTTTATTTCTAGATGTATAAAATTGAAAAGTAGGGAAGTTATGGGAAACCGGTATCAAACCTTGGTTAGACCACACGGGGCCTTTTGGCGATAGCGGTATTTGTCAAAAATACTATTAAAAATAATGCTATTTTTAAAAGGCATAAAATTGGCAAAAAAATGCGGCAACGGTAAAAATCGGCGTTGCATGTGGATTCGCGGTGGAAACCACAGTCCTAGCCAAAGTTAGTCCAAGGCCAATTACCGCTGTGAGAGAGGCCTTGGGAGAGAGGAAAACACACACAAAAAAATTAAAAATACAAAAACATTCACGACACTTATCTAGTGAATCGCTGAAAAAGAATTAAAAAATAAAAACTTTAACTTACCTTTCTTTCAGGTCTTTATACTTACTGCTGTTTCTGGGGCTGCAATGCAGGCTTTTCTTGGGCGTTTTTTTTCACCCAGAATACGGGTGTGCCAAACGGCCAATTTAAAGCAATATTGCTTTTTTTCGTCTTGCACGGCGACGGTCCGCTTTTCAGCAGTACTTCAAAACCGCCGGCACACAACTTTAGCCAATTTAGGTAAACACTTTTTTCCGTCAAAAAAACCGAAATATCACCGAAAATACAGGCGCAAAGCTGGCCAATTTCTAGCCCTTGAGTAGATTTCTGGTCGCCATATTATAAAAAGGATATAGAGGCACTGGAGAAGTTGCAGAGAATATTTCCAAGGGTGATACCAGAAATGCGAGGGTATACATATCAGGAAAGGATGAACAGGCTGGGTCACTTTTCTCTTGAAAAAAAGAAGGCTGAGGGGAGACCTAATAGAGGTCTTTAATATTATGTAAGGTTTCGATAGAGTGGATACAGAGAGAATGTTTCCACTTGTGGGGAAGAGAGGCCATCAATATAAGATAGTCACCAAGAAATCAAATAAGGAATTCAGAAGAAACTTTTTTACCCAGAGAGTGATGAGAATGTGGAACTCGCTACCACAGGGAGTGGTAGAAGTGAATAGTATATATGGATTTAAGGGGAGGTTAGACAAGCATGGTGGGAGAAGGGAATAGAGGGTTATGCTAATAGACTTAGATGAGGAAGAATGGGAGGAGGCTTGAGTGGAGCATAAACGCTGGCATGGACTAGTGGGCTGAGTACTCTGTTTCTGTGGCGTATATTCTTTGTAATCCCATGTAAACTCTCACTTGGTAAGGTTCGAGTCACTCCTTCAGTACTGCTACAACCTCTCTATCTGATTCCTCCTCTTGTGTAGTGGTCCTCCAGTCCCCACACTATTGGCAGCTTTCAACAACAACTTCACTTATATACACCTTCAATAGAAAAATGCCCCAAGTTGCTTTACGGAGGTGTAATCAGAACAAAATAGGAAAAATACAAGCTAGAGAAGGAAATATGAAGAGGGATAATCAAACAGTATTCAATAAGTTACTAATTGCTCAATTAGAGTCACAATTAAGCACCATTTACCACCATGCAATTGGTTATTATGATCTCAGGACGTTGCAAAATGATTTGCGGCTAATGAAGTACTTTTGACATGTAGTTACTGTTTGATTGTAAAAAACACAGCAGCCAAATTGCACACAGCAAGCTCACACAACAGCAATGAAATAAATGACCAGATAATCTGTTTAAGTAATGTTAGTTGAGAGATAGATGTTGCCCAGGACACCAGGGAGAATTGACCTGGTTCTTCGAGCAGTACTGTGGGATCTTTCACATTGGATGATTAAAGAGCTGGGTTTTAAGGAGGAGTGGGAGCTGGAGAGTCAACGGGGTTTAGTTAGGGAATTCTAGAGTGTGCGGCCGAGGCGCCTGAAGGCATGGTCACCCATGGTGGGACGAAGGGCAGGGATGCACAGGAGACCAAAATCAGAAGAACAGAGCGTTCTAGGGGGAAGGGATTTAGGACTGGAAGAGGTTAGAGACCTGGGAGTACTTAATGTATAATGGGTGCCTAACATGGAAAGCGTTCTATTCACCAAGACATCTCTCACCTTGATGAACTCGATTTATCATTTTATATGTCTGGCAGGATAATGTTTAAAGAAAGAAAATAACTTGCATTTACTGGGATTATCTGGTGGTGTATTTAAAAAACATCTGAGTGAGAAAACTATATTCAATAAGTCACTACTTGCTAAATTCGAGTCACAATTAAGCGCCATTTACAACAACAACGTATTTATATAGCGCCTTTAACATATTGAAATATCCCAAGGCACTTCACAGGAGTATTAGACAAAACATTTGACATCAAGCCACAGAAGGAGAAATTAAGGGCTTGGTCAAAGAGGTAAGTTTAAAGAAGCATCTTGAAGGAGGAAAGAAAGGTAGAGGGGCGGAGCGGTTTAGGCAAGGAATTCCAGAGCTTGGGGCTCAGGCAACAGAAGGCACGGCCACCGATGGTTGAATGATTATAATCAAGGATGCACAAGATGGCAGAATTAGAGGAGCGTAGACATCTCTGGTGGAGGAGGGGGGAGGCGGCTAGAGGAGAATAAAGAGATAGGGAGGGTTGAGGCCGTGGAGGAATTTAAAAACAAGGATGAGAATTTTGAAATTGAGGCATTGCTGAACCGGGAGCCAATGTAGGTCAGCGAGCACAGGATTGATGGGTGAGCGGGAGTTTTGGATCACCTCAAGTTTACGTAGGGTAGAATGTGGGAGGCCAGCCAGGAGTCCATTGGCATACTCTAGTGCAGAGGTAACAAAGGCATGGATAGGGTTTCAGCAGCGGTTGAGCTGAGGCAAGGGCAGAGACAAGCGATGTTACGGAGGTGGAAATATTCCGGTCTTTGTTATGCTGTGGATATGTGGTCGGAAGCTCATTTCAGGGTCAAATATGACGACAAGGTTGCGAACAGTGTGGTTCAGCCTCAGAGAGAAGTTGGAGGGATGGAGTCGGTGGCTAGAGAACGGATATTGTGGCGGGGACCGAAAACAATAGCTTCGGTCTTCCCAATATTTAATTGGAGAAAATTTCTGCTCATCCAGAACTGGATGTGGAAACTGATGCTGTGTTTTCGGATGATGTCACCAAGGGACAGCATGTAGATGAGAAATAGGAAGGGGCCAAGGATAAATCCTTGGGGGACACCAGAGGTAACGATGCAAGAAAAGAAGCCGTTGCAGGTGATTCTATGTCTACGATTAGAGAGATAGATAAAATGGAACCAGGCGAGTGCAGTCTCACCCAGCTGGACAACAGTGCAGAAGCATTGGCGAAGGATGGAGTGGCCAACTGTGTCAAAAGCTGCAGACAAGTCAAGGAGGACAAGTAGGGATAGTTTGCCTTTGTCACAGGCACAAAGGATGTCATTTGTGACTTTGCTGAGAGCTGTTTTGGTACAGTAGCAGGCGCAGAAATCAGTTTGGAGGGAATCAAACATTAGAGTTGTGGGAAAGATGCGCAATAATTTGGGATCTGGCGGTGAATGGCTAAGCCAGTTGTCCACCATATCCGTTCAAGTCTGCGTTCCTTGGATTTGAGGGAGTGAAGATGAGGGCTGTACCAGGGTGAGAGAGCAATTGTTTGAATAGGGACTGGGGCATCAAAGTTGGTGGTGAGGGTGTTATTGAGGCAGCGCGAGCCTGGAGTAGCTGGAGGGAGTTTGAAAAAAAGCTGCTCCATGACAACGGAGGCAGCGCAAGCCTGGAGCAGCTGGATGGCGATTTGAGCCTGGAGCAGCTGGAGGGAGTTTTGAGTCTAGAGCTGATGGAGGGCGATTTGAGCCTAGAGTAGCTGGAGGGAATTTTGAGCCTGGAGCAGCTGGAGGCAGCTCGAGCCTGGAGCAGCTGGAGGCAGCGCGAGCCTGGAGCAGCTGGAGGCAGCTCGAGCCTGGAGCAGCTGGAGGCAGCGCGAGCCTGGAACCTCAACAGACCTGTCAAGGGGACAAAATTAGAAATAAAAAGTAATAAAATTATGACATCACAAGGATGGAGAATGATGATTGGTTCTTCCATATTGAATCACTGGACAGGGAATGAATTTTGAAGAAAGCTAAAAACTTTAATTTGCTTTAATTGCTGATTTTCTAATTTTAACAAGTTTCTAATTATGGTATATATTTAATTTTTAATTATAATCTTTATTAGACTGATTTTGCTATTGTACACTCCTTTTTATATTATTTACAATGTAATGTGAATTTCTGTTTTAGTTTTTTCGCCTGTGTCTATCTGCGTGCGCATTTTGGCTGCCGCTTCGGACCCGAGCCTTTAACCTCTTTTTACAATTCCTTCTCCCGCTTTTTCTCTCTTTCCCTCAATGGTCAATATCGAACATGTTGTAAAATTGTTGTGAAGCTCCTTGGGACGATTTACTACTTTAAAGACGCTACATAAATAAAAGTTATTATTGAGCTAGGGCAAAGGGGATCCTTAGCTGCAGAAATGTCATGGTGAATGGAGGGCCAAAGGCTGGACAGTTGGGAGTTCACATGTGCAGTTGTAAGAGAATCAAGAGAGAGTTTTTTCAAGGGCAGACACAGAAGGGGGGTGGGGGTGGAAAGGGGCTGTGGGTGGAGAGCGAGATGAGGAAGTGTTCAGAGATGGCCTTATCTGCGACTGACACAATGGGAATTGAGTTCGAGTTTGAAATCACCGAGGATGAGAAGTCGCTTGGTGCAAAGGCTGTGGTAGGAAAGCAGTGAAGATATATCGATAATAAATTTTTTAGGTGGCAGAGAATGAGAATTTTAAGTGAGAGGGGTGGAATAAGATGAGATGTTCAAAGGAGGAGAAAATGCCAGAGGAGTAGGAGGACAGACCAAGGTGTGATTTGGTGATGAGAGCCACACTGTCACCATGGCAATCTGAGCGGGGCATGTGGTGGAAGGTACAGCCAGGCGGCAAGGCTTCATTTAAGGGTGAGGTGTCATCGCCCCTCAACCAAGTTTCTGTCAGGACCATGATGTCGATGCCATCATCCATGATAACCTCATGGATGGCAAGGGCCTTGTTCGCAAGCGAATGGACATTCTGGAGGGAGATTACGGAGAGGGTCGGTGATGGCTGCCCCACTGCCAGCGTCCACAGGGTTAGTGCTGGGGGGAATGAGTTGGATGGGGAGGTGATTGGCAAGATTACCACCGTATTATGATCTAGGGATGTCCCAAAGCAGATTACAGCTCATGAAGTACTTTTGATGTGCAGTCACTGTTGTAATATATAAAACGCAGCAAGCTCCCATAAACATTAATGAAATAAATGACCAGATAATCTTTTTAGTAATGTTGGCTGAGGAAGAAATATTGGCCATGACACTGGGGAGAACTCCCTTGGTTCTTCGTGTAGTACCGTGGGATCTTTCACCTTCACCTGAGAGGGCAGACATGGCCTCGGTTTAGTATCTCTTCGGAAAGATGGCTGAAGTGTCAGCCTAAATTTTTGTGCTCAATTCCATGGAGTGGGACTTGAAACAACAACCTTCTGACTCCAAGGCGAAAGTGTTACCACTAAGCCACGGCTGACACCTCAAGAAATCCCACCACCGCCTTCTTCGGGCAACTAGGGATGAGCAAATAATGCCAGCTTTACCAGTCACGCCCACATCCCGAGAACAAATTATAAAATAAAAGCAAACACGTCTCCAGAGTTTGCTGGACCACATGACCTTTAATTCCATTAGTGACTGCCCCCCCCCCCCCACTCCCCGCCCCGCACCGGGAGTGAATGGGCAGGTACTCACTGTGTGCACTCATTATTGTGACATCACCACTCGTGCTACAATTGAGAGGATTGAGAAATGGGTCATAATAACTCATGACCTCACATTATATATATTTTTTATATATGGAACAACGGTGTCACATACTGAGTGTGAGATGTGGGATTCAGTATTACACTGAGCCCCAACACTACCTCTGAAAATCGCAATAAACTCTGGAACTCGCGACAAACCTCCGATATGTTTTAACTTCAAATTTTACACATTTTTAACCCTTGCTGTGCTGCTGGTGGTGTTCCTTACTGGTTGGTAGCCTGTATTGGTTTGACCGGAGCTTAAAGTCTCAGGGTTTTGTCAATCATCAACGGTATTAAAGGGACGGTGCTAAATTGGGTACAAAAATTGGATAAGGGATAGGAGGCAGAGAATAGTGGTGAGTGGATGTTTCTCTGACTGGACAGAAGTGTGCAGTGCACCCCACAGGGGTTGGTATTAGACCATAAGAACATAAGAAATAGGAAGTAAAAGTCATACTTTATCCTTTATAATCATTTCTGACGAAGTAAATAAGCTCTCTCTCATCAAATTATACTTACTGATTGAATATTTCGTTGTGTGTTTATTAATTTTTTTTTAACTTTGGAGTAAAAACATGTATGAAAGTCGGCCATTTGGCCCTTCGAGTCTGCTCCACCATTCAATAAGATCATGGCTTATCTGATCTTGGCCTCAACTCCACTTCCCTGCCCGCTCCCCTTAACCTTTGACTCCCTTATCGTTCAAAAATCTGTCTATCTCCACCTTAAATATATTCAAATACCCAGCCTCCACAGCTCTCTGGGATAGAGAATTCCAAAGATTCACGACCCTCTGAGAGAAGAAATTCCTCCTCATCTCAGTTCTAAATGGGCAACCCCTTATTCTGAAACTATGCCCTCTAGTTCTAGATTCCTCCACAAGGGGAAACATCCAACTTGTCAAGCCCCCTCAGAATCCTTAACATTTCAATAAGATCACTTCTCATTCTTTTAAACGCCAATGAGTATATCGACCCAACCTGCTCAACCTTACTCATAAGACAGTATGGATCATTAAGGACCATTGCTTTTCTTGTTATATATAAATGACCTGGACTTGAGTATAGGGAGTGCATTTTCAAAGTTTGTGGACAATTCGTAACTTGGCATCATAGTAAATAGTGAGAATGGTTGTAGCAGACTTCAGGAAGAAATAGATGAAGAAAAATGGGAAGACGCAATATAATGCAGATACCTGTAGTGAGAAATGATGCATTTAGGAAGCAACAACATGGAGAGGCAATAATCTAAATGGTTCTATTTTAAGGGGATCCAAGAGCATTGGGACCTGTGGGTGCATATTCACAAATCTTTGGAGCTGGCAGGGCAAGTTAATAAGGCAGTTAAGAATGTGCATGGAATACTTTTATGGTTTTTAAATAGGGGTATTGAATATAAAAACAAGGAAGTCGTGCTAAACCTTTACAAATCTCTGGTTAGGCCTCGGCTGAAATATTGTGCACAATTCTGGGCACCACACTTTAGGAAGGATGTCAAGGCCTTTGGAGAGGGTACAGAGGAAGTTTACCAGAATAATATTAGGAATGCAATCTTTCTTGATGTGATCGGGACCCAGGAGAGGCGTGAGTTCTGGGTGCAGAAGAGACATGGGCCCAGGAGCAGCACGGGCCAGCCCACACTGCGATATGTGTGCACACTCGGTCCGTGCAGCAGAGCTGGTCTCCAGTCGTCCTGGTTAATCTTTGCCACTGGATCAAGATCTAGCTCTGTCAAGCCCATGTGGTGGCTGGTGTGCAACGGTCACCACGTGTTAAAAAAAATCTACGCACAGGCATCTTCCACCCTTAGAATGTAGCTCGGGACCTGGAATATTAGGTCCTTCATTGAAACACCTGTGAACCATCCCTTTTCGGCGTGGAAGCAAGTCATCCTCGATACGAGGGACTGCCTAAGAAGAAGAGAAACCCGGGATGATGGACTTTGGCTATGTGGAAAGATTGGAGAAGCTGGAATTGTTCTCCTTAGAGCAGAGAAGGTTAAGGGGAGACCCAATAGAGATACTCAAAATTATGAGGGGTTTGATAGAGCAAGTAGGGAGAAACTATTTCATCTGGTTAGTGGTTTGGTAACCAGAGGTCACAGATTTAAAATAATTGACAAAAGAACTAGAGGGGAAATGAGGAGACATTTTTTCACACAGAAGTTTGTTAAGATCTGGAATGGGTGATGGAATCAGATTCTATAGTAGTTGGACATGTATTTGAAGAGGACTAATTATGAGGAAAAAACTGGGGTGTGGAACTAAATTGAATAGCTCTTTCAAAGAGCTGGCACAGGCACGATGGGTCGAATGGCCTCCTGTGCTGTAAGATTCAATGATTCTATGATCAGCCATTGGGCTTTGGCGTGGCTGAAAATACAGCTTTTAGTATTGGTTTTCATGTAATCAAAACCCATTTTAAAAATAAAATTGCACGGTGACAGAAGGAAACAAGCAAGAGAAGATGAAAAGAAAAACAAAGGATTTCGGAAAATTCCAAAAGAATCATCACATTGTGAAAACAAAAAGGATATTTAATTTAAATACCATATAAACATTTTGTTATGAAAAGAGGACTTGATGGTTAGACTTGCTCTTCAAGCTCCTGACCTGAGACATATTGAGCAAGAAAGAAAGAAAGACTTGTATTTACATAGCGCCTTTCACAACCACTGGACATCTCAAAGCGCTTTACAGCCAATGAAGTATTTTTGAAGTGTAGCCACTGTTGTAATGTGGGAAATCCGGCAGCCAATTTCTTCACAGCAAGCTCCCACAAACCCCAATCTGATAATAACCAGATAATCTTTTTTTTTTAGGTTGATTGTGGGATAAATATTGGGCAGGACAAAATCCTTCCCGAGTGATCCCCAGGCTCCAGAGGCCCATGGATATGAGTTTCAGCGCACGCACCACTCACTGACCCAGGGTCGGTGTACACTGCATGGTGCCCTGAAGTACAAGCGATTCCTGGATCTCTGGGGTGGCTGGGGCATATACGGAAGGCACGGCTGACCGTATCAGAGCAAGCCCTGCCCCTTACCTCTTGGCCGCAGAGGTATCAGACCAGGCCAAGAAAGATGGGGAACTTAAAAAAGAAATGTTAAACAATAAGCAATTCAATGCTGCTGAAACAATTGCGACTATTTTTTATTTGTTCTCAGAATGTGGGCATACTGCCAAGGCAGTATTTATTATCCGTCCCTCATTGTCCTGAGGGCATTAAGACTCGACCACAAAGTGTGATTCTGGATTAACCTATAACCAGACCGGCTCTGAGAGTGTAGGTTCCCTGAAGGACATCTGTGAACCAGTTGGGTTTTTACAACAACCCGGCAAATTTCATGGTAAATTTTTCTGCTGCCAGCTCACAACCTCTGGGTTGCTGGTCTCATAACATAATCACTCGGCTACAAAACATAGGTGCTGTGTCCTCGGTGTTGGCTTCATTCTTCTTATTGCTGCAAGGCCTCGATGCAGTGGCAGCATTGGCAGGGAGCTTGGATATGCCCTCAATAAATTGACTACAAATGTCGAGCTGGCAATTTTTTGCATTTGTGAATGCACGCATCAGAAGAGTTGCGCAGCCAATGTGACAGAGAATGCCAGCTGCACCCCTCTTCTGCAACAGATAATTCACTTCTATCTCTTAGTGACATCTCCCGTGGTCGCGCTGCAATTGTTGGCCTTGTCTGTCCGTTGCATATTGGTTTGGCTGTAATTATATTTTACAGTAATTTTGGTCCATGCATGCCAGCACGGACTGCCTCCCAGCCTCCAATCCAGTGATCCTTAATGCTATTCCTATGCCTCTTAGACTGTCAGCCCAACAGCAGCTCTGTGATCCAGATTTTCTGTATCCTGCAGCAATACTGGCTTTTCTCCAGATGCCTGGCATAGAAGCAGGGAAAACGAAACATCTGCGGAGATATGGAAGAGTGTAGGTGCGGTTGTTAATTAAGAACATAAGAATTAGGAGCAGCAGTAGGGTATTCGGCCCATCGAGCCTGCTCCAGCATTCAGTAAGATCATGGCTGATCTTCTACCTCAATTCTACTTTCCTGCACTGACCCCATATCCCTTGACTACCTTAATATCCAAAAATCTATCGATCTCTGTCTTAAATATGCTCAAAGACTGAGCCTCTCCAGCCCTCTGGGGTAGAGAATTCCAAAGATTCATCATCCTCTGAGTGAAGAAGTTTCTCCTCATCTCAGTCCTAAATGGCCGACCCCTTATTCTGAGACTGTGACCCCTGGTTCTAGATTCCCCAGCCAGGGGAAATATCCTCCCTGCATCCACCCTGTCAAGCACTGACGGGATTTCTGATTGATGGGATCACTGATTGATGGGATCACTGATTAACACAGGGATCACTGATTAACACAGGGATCACTGAATGAAACATGATCACTGATTGACACTGGATCACTGACATTGAATCACTGATTAACACAGCGATCACTGATTGACGCGGGGATCTCTGATTGATGGGATCATTAATTGACACGGGGATCTCAGATTGATGGGATAATTAATTGACACGGAATCTCTGATTGATGGGATCACTGATTGACATGGGATCAATGCTGGACTGGATCACTGGCACGTGCATCACTGATTGATGGGATCACTGATTGCTATGATCACTGACACGGGGATCACTGATGGTATCATTGAATGACACGGGGATCACTGATTGATGGGAACACTGATTGACAAAATCACTGATTGTTACGCGGATCACTAATTGACATGGGATCACTGACATGGGTACCACTGATTGACCTGATCATTGACTGAGAGGATCATTGACACGGGGATCACTGACTGGCTGGATCACTGATGGAATCACTGATTGACACGGGATCACTGACTGACGGGATCACTGACAGACAGGATCACTGACTCGATCATTGATTGACACTGGATCGCTGATTGACAAGGGATCACTGACTGACGGGATCACCGATTGGGTGGATCACTGATAGACTCAACCAGTGATTGACACAGGCATCACTGGTTGATGCAGGATCACTGATTGACGCAGGATCACTGATTGATGGGATCACTGACCGAATCACTCATTCACTAGATCACTGATTGATGGGATCATTGACAGGATCACTGAATAGATAACTGACAAGGGGATCGCTAACTGGGTCACCAATTGACTGAATCACTGATTGGGGATCACTGACACAGGATCACTGATGTACGAGATCATTAATTGACCTCACTTATTGACGCGTGATCGCTGAATGATAGGATCAGTGATTGACAGAGGATCACTGATTGACACAGACATCACCGATTGTTAGGATCACCGATTGACAGAATCACTGATTGAAGCGGGATCACTGATTCATGAGATCACTGACAGGATGACTGATTCACTAGATCACAGATTAACACTGAATCACTTATGGGATCACTGAGTGACACGGAATAACTGAAGAACAGGATCACCGACTGACACAAGGTCATTGATACGGGTATCATTGATTGAAGGGATCACTGATTGACTGTATCACTGGTTGGTACGGGGATCGCTGTTTGACAGAGGATCACTGATTGTCACGGGGATCTCTGATTATCACGGGGATAACTGATTCACATGGGGATCACTGTGACGCTGCCATTAATTGACACAGAGCTCACTGATCGACGGGATCAGTAATTGACACGGGTTCACTGATTGATATGGATATCACTGATTGACGAGATCACTGATTGGCAGGATCACCGATTGACAGGATCACTGATTGACAGGTTCACCGATTGAAAAGGGATCACAATGATGGGATCACTGACGAAATCACTGATTGACATGGGGATCACTGATTGACACGGGATCACTGACTGCCGGGATCAGTGATTGGCAGGATCACAGACTCGACCATTGATTGACACGAGTATCACTGATTGACACAGGATCACTGATTGACTCGGGATCACTGCTTAACATGGGGATCACTGATTGGGATCACTGATTGATGGAATCACTGATTAACAGAGGGTCACGGATTGACATGATCACTGATTGACATGGGTATCACTGATTCATGGATTCACTGACGGGATCACTCAATGACATGGGGGGTCACTGATTGACATGGGACAACTGATTGACGCGGTGATCGCTGATTGACGGGATCACTGATTGAGAGGATCACTGATTGACAGGGACATCACCGATTGACACGGTCACTTATGGAAATGGGAACACTGACACAGGATCACTGATTAGCACTCGTATCACCGATTGACTTGATCATTGATTGAGGTGATTATTGATTGACACGGCAATCACTGATTGACGATGGATCACTGATTCACGTGATCAGTGATTGACACGGGATCACTGACACCGGATAACAGATGGACGCGATCACTGATTGATACGGGATCACCGATTGACGTGACCATTGATTGACCGGATCACTAATTGACGCGGGGATCACTGATTGACGGGGTCACTGATTGCCATTGGTTGATATGGAGATCACTTTGAAAGGATCACTCATTGATATGATCATTGATTGCATGGATCACTGATTCATACGCGGATCACGATGTGACAGTGCACTGATTTACAGGATCATTGATTGACACAGGGATCACTGATTGACGGGATCACTAATTGACACAGGGAACACTGATTGAATCACTGATTGACTGGATCATTGATTTGATACTGTGCCATTGATTGACAAGATCACTGATTGACGGGATCACTCATCGACATGTGGATCACTGATTGACATGGGACAACTGTGACACGGGGATCTCTGATTAACGGGATCACTCATTGACAGGATCACAGATTGACACAGACATCACCGATTGGCAGGATCACTGATGGAAACGGAAACACTGATTTACACGGGATCACTGATTAAAACTGGTATCACTAATTGACCTGATCGTTGATTGAGATGATTATTGATTGACGCAGCGATCAGGATGCGACGGTGCCACTGATTTACAAGATCATTGATTGACACAGGGCTCACCGATTGACGGGATCACTAATTGATACAGTGAACATTGATTGGCGGAATCGCTGATTGACATGATCACCGATTGATATAGGGATCAACGATTGATTGGATCACTGATTGACAGTTCACTGAAATGGGATCACTGATTGATGGGATCACCGATTGACACTGGGATCACTAATTGATGGGATCACTTATTGACACTGGGGTCACTGATTGACTGGATCACTGATTGACAGGATCATTGATTAAAAGGAATCACTGATTGAAAGGATCACTGATTGACACGGGATCATTGATTGATATGGGGACCATTGACTGACGGGATCACATATTGACAGGATCACTAATTGACACAAGTATCACTGATTGACATGGGGATCACTGATTAAAAGGAATCACTGATTGAATGGATCACTGACACGGAATCATTGATATAGGGAACACTGATTGATTGGATTACTAATCGACGAGGTCACTGACTGCATCACTGATTGAATTTGGGATCACTGATTGATTTGATCACTGATCGACTGAATCACTGAATGACATGGGGATAACTGATTGACACGGTGATCACTGATTGATGGGATCATTGATTGACACATGTATCACTGACCTGACCATTGATGGAGAGGATCATTGATTGACTGGATCACGCATCGATATGGGGATCACTGATTGACAAGGGCATCACTGATTGACACGGGGTCACTGATTAACATGGAATCACTGATTGACGGGATCACTAATTGGCAGGATCACTGATTGACAAGACGTTCACTGATGGACCTGGAATCACTGATGGGATCACTGATTGACGGGGTCACCGATTGACACTGGGATCACTGATAGAAACGGGTATCACTGATCAACACTGGTGTCACTGATTGACCTGATCATTGATTGAGAGGATTATTGATTGACATGGCGATCACTGATTGACATGGGATCACCAATTGACGCGACCACTGATTGACCGGATCACTGATTGACTCGGGGATCAGTGATTGTTACTGGTTGATATGGAGATCACTGATTGAGTGGACTGCTGGTTATCAGAGGATCACTGATTGGCTGGATCACTGATTGACATGGGGATCACAGATTGACTGGATCATTCATTCACACAGGGAACATGATGTGACGGTACCACTGAGTTACAGGATCATTGAGTGACACAGGGCTCACTGATTGACGGGATCACTTATTGACATGAGAAACACTGATTGACGGTATCGCTGATTGACACAGGATCACTGATTGACATGGGGTCAATGATTGACAGGCTCACCGATTGACTAGATCATTGATTGACACGTGATCACTAGTTGATGGGATCAGCGATTGTCAGGATCACCGATTGATGGAATCACTGACAGGATCACTGATTGAAACTGGATCACTGATGAGATCACTAATTGCCAGGATCACTGATTGGCACTTGATCACTTAATTGAGGGGGATCACTGATTGACAGAGGATCATTGACTGGATTACTGATTGACACATGGATCACTGATTGATGGGATCGCTGATTGACTGGATCACTGATTCACTAGACCACTGATTGATACTGGATCACGGATTGATGCGATCACTGATTGACAGAGGATCACTGATTGACTGGATCACGGATTGACACGGGAATCACTGATTGGATCACTGATTGACTAGATCATTGATTTGATACGTGCCATTGATTGACGAGATCACTGATTGACGGGATCACTCATCGACATGCGGATCACTGATTGACATGGGACAACCGTGACACGGAGATCTCTGATTGACAGGATCACTGATGGAAACGGGAGCACTGATTTACACGGGATCACTGATTAACACTGTTATCACTGATTGACCTGATCATTGATTAAGATTATTGATTGACACGGCGATCACTGATTGACAATGGATCATTGTTTCACGGGATCAATGTTTGACATGGGATCACTGATTGACACCGGATCACCAATTGACACGACCACTGATTGACCGTATCACTGTTTGACTCGGGGATCACTGATTAATGGGATCATTGATTGTCATTGGTTGATATAGAGATCATTGATTGAGTGGATCATTTATTGACAGTGGGCCACTGATTGGCTGGATTACTGATTGACACGGGGATCACTGTTATTGATAAGATTCGTGATTGAGTGGATCACTGACTCACATGGGGATCATGATGGGATGGTGCCACTGATTGACTGGATCACTGATTCACATGGGGATCAGGATGGGACAGTGCCACTGATTTACAGGATCATTGATTGTCACAGGGCTCAATGATTGATGGGATCACTAATTGACACGGGGAACACTGATTGTTGGAATCACAGATTGACACGGGATCACTGATTGACGGGATCACTGATTGACATGATCACCGATTGAAATAGGGATCACTGATTGACAGGATCACCAATTGACTGGATCCCTGTTTCACATGTCACCGATTGAAACAGGATCACCGATTGATGGATTGACACTAGGTTCACTGATTAATGGGATCACTGATTGACATGGTGATCACTGATTGACACGGGTCACTGATTGACTCTGGATCACTGATTGATATGGGGATCATTGATTGACGGGAAAACATATCGACAGGATCAGTAATTGACATAGGTATCACTGATTGACAGGATAATTGATTGACATGGGGATCACTGATTAAAATGAATCACTGATTCAATGGATCACTGATTGACACAGGATCATTGATTGATTGGATCACTGATCGACAGGATCACTGAATGTCATGGGTATAACTGATTGACATGGTGATAACTGATTGATGGGATCACTGATTGACATGGGATCACTGATTGACACGTGTATCACTGATTGACTTGATGATTGATTGAGAGGATTATTGATTGACACGGCGATCATTGATTGACAATGCATCACTGATTCATGGGATCAATGATTGACAGGGGTCACTGATTAACACCGGATAACTGATGGATGTGATCACTGATTGACACGGGATCACCAATTGACATGACCACTGATTGACCGGATCACTGACTGACACGGGATTCGCTGACTGATGGGATCACCGATTGACACTGGGTTCACTGATTGACGGGATCACTGATTGACTCAGGATCACTAATTTACATGGGGATCATTGATTAAAAGGAATCACTGATTGAAAGGATGACTGATTGACATGGGGATCATTGATTGACGGGATCACATATCAGCAGGATCAGTAATTGATACAGGTATCACTGATTGATGGGATCACTGATTGACATGGGGATCACTGATTAAAAGGAATCACTGAATCAATGGATTATTGACACCGAATCATTGATTGATATGGGATCACTGATTGATTGGATCACTGATCGACAGGATCACTGAATGATGAGGATAACTGATTGATGGGATCACTGATTGACATGGGATCACTGATTGACACGTATATCACTGACTGACCTGACCATTGATTGAGACGACCATTGATTGACACGTGTGTCACTGATTGGCTGGATCACTGATTGATGGAATCTGTGATTGACATGGGGATTCGTGATTGACACGGGATCACAAACTGACGGGATCACTGATTGGCAATGTCACTGGTTGACTCGACCACTGATTGACACGGGGTCACTGATTAACAAGGAATCACTGATTGACAAGGCATTCGCTGATGGACACGGAATCACTGATGGGATCATTGATTGACGGGGTCACCGATTGACACTGGGATCACTGATTGATGGGATCACTGGTAGACACGGGTATCACTGATTAGCACTGGTGTCACTGATTGTCCTGATCATTGATTGAGAGGATTATTGATTGACACGGCGATCACTGATTGACATGGGATCACCAATTGACGCGAGCACTGATTGACCAGATCACTGATTGACTCGGGGATCACTGATTGTCACTAGTTTATATGGAGATCACTGATTGAGTGGACAGCTGATTGTCAGAGGATAACTGATTGGCTGGATCACTGATTGACATGGGGATCACAGATTGACTGGATCATTCATTCGCACGGGGATGACGATGTGACGGTGCCACAGAGTTACAGGATCATTGATTGACACAGGGCTCACTGATTGACGGGATCACTAATTGACAGTGGGGAACACTGACTGATGGTATCGCTGATTGACACAGGATCATGGATTGACATGGGGTCACTGATTGACAGGATCACTGATTGACTAGATCATTGATTGGCACGTATGGTCACTAGTTGATGGGATCAGTGATTGTCAGGATCACTGATTCACATGGACATCACCAATTGTCAGGATCACCGATTGATGGAATCACTGACAGGATCACTGATTGAAACTGGATCACTGATTGGTGAGATCACTGATTGACGGGATCATTGATTCACTAGACCACTGATTGACACTTGATCACTGATCGGGGGGATCGCTGATTGACAGAGGATCACTGACTGGATCACTGATTGGCACAGGGGTCACTGATTGATGGGATCACTGATTGACTGGATCTCTGATTCATTAGACCACTGATTGACACTGGATCACTGATTGATGCAGTCACTGGTTGACAGGGGATCACTGATTGACTGAAGCACGGGTTTACATGGTGGTCACTGATTGAATCACTGATTGACTGGATCATTGATTTGATACGGTACCATTGATTGACGAGATCACTGATTGACGGGATCACTCATTGGCATGGGGATCACTGATTGACATGGGACAACTGTGACACGAGGATCTCTGATTGACGGGATCACTGATTAACAGGATCACAGATTGACACGGACATCACCAATTGACAGGATCACTGATGGAAACGAGAACACTGATTTATACGGGATCACTGATTAACACTGGTATCACTGATTGACCTGATCATTGATTGACATGATTATTGATTGACATGGCGATCAGGATGGGATGGTGCCACTGATTTACAAGGTCATTGATTGACACAGGGCTCACCGATTGACAGGATCACTAATTGACACAGTGAACATTGATTGACGGGATCACTGATTGACATGATCACCGATTGACATAGGGATCACCGATTGATTAGATCACTGTTTGACAGTTCACTGATTGAAACTGGATCACTGATTGATGGGATCACCGATTGATACTGGGATCACTGATTGATGGGATCACCTATTGACACGGGGGTCACCGATTGACTGGATCACTGACATGGAATCATTGATTGATATGGGGATCACTGATTGATTGGATCACTAATCAACGAGGTCACTGACTGGAACACTGATTGAATTTGGGATCACTGATTGATTTGATCACTGATCGACGGGATCACTGAATGACATGGTGATAACTGATTGACACGGTGATCACTGATTGTTGGGATCACTGATTGCCATGGGATCATTGATTGACATGTGTATCACTGACTGATCTGACCATTGATTGAGAGGATCATTGATTGATGGGATCACTCATCGACATGGGGATTACTGATTGACATGGGACAACTGATTGACGCGGGGATCGAAGCTGAAGGACCTACTCGAGAAATCTTGCATGGGTGAATGGACAGAGCTGGAAGCACTTGACGGAATCAATGATTGATATGGGGATTCGTGATTGACACGGGATCACTAACTGATGGGATCACTGATTGGCAGTGTCACTGATTGACTCGACCACTGATTGAAACGGGATCACTGATTGATAAGATCACTCATTGACAGGATCACTGATTCACTAGACCACTGATTGACACTGGATCGCTGATTGATGAGATCACTGATTGACAGAGGATCACTAAATTACTGGATCACTGATTGAAACATAGATAGAAACATAGAAACATAGAAAATAGGTGCAGGAGTAGGCCATTCGGCCCTTCTAGCCTGCACCGCCATTCAATGAGTTCATGGCTGAACATGCAACTTCAGTACCCCATTCCTGCTTTCTCACCATACCCCTTGATTCCCCTAGTAGTAAGGACTTCATCTAACTCCTTTTTGAATATATTTAGTGAATTGGCCTCAACAACTTTCTGTGGTAGAGAATTCCACAGGTTCACCACTCTCTGGGTGAAGAAATTCCTCCTCATCTCAGTCCTAAATGGCTTCCCCCTTATCCTTAGACCGTGTCCCCTGGTTCTGGACTTCCCCAACATTGGGAACATTCTTCCTGCATCTAACCTGTCTAACCCCGTCAGAATTTTAAACGTTTCTATGAGGTCCCCTCTCATTCTTCTGAACTCCAGTGAATACAAGCCCAGTTGATCCAGTCTTTCTTGATAGGTCAGTCCCGCCATCCCGGGAATCAGTCTGGTGAACCTTCGCTGCACTCCCTCAATAGCAAGAATGTCCTTCCTCAGGTTAGGAGACCAAAACTGTACACAATACTCCAGGTGTGGCCTCACCAAGGCCCTGTACAATTGTAGCAACACCTCCCTGCCCTTGTACTCAAATCCCCTCGCTATGAAGGCCAACATGCCATTTGCTTTCTTAACCGCCTGCTGTATCTGCATGCCAACCTTCAATGACTGATGTACCATGACACCCAGGTCTCGTTGCACCTCTCCTTTTCCTAATCTGTCACCATTCAGATAATAGTCTGTCTCTCTGTTTTTACCACCAAAGTGGATAAACTCACATTTATCCACATTATACTTCATCTGCCATGCATTTGCCCACTCACCTAACCTATCCAAGTCGCTCTGCAGCCTCATAGAATCCTCCTTGCAGCTCACACTGCCACCCAACTTAGTGTCATCCGCAAATTTGGAGATACTACATTTAATCCCCTCGTCTAAATCATTAATGTACAGTGTAAACAGCTGGGGCCCCAGCACAGAACCTTGCGGTACCCCACTAGTCACTGCCTGCCATTCTGAAAAGTACCCATTTACTGCTACTCTTTGCTTCCTGTCTGACAACCAGTTCTCAATCCATGTCAGCACACTACCCCCAATCCCATGTGCTTTAACTTTGCACATTAATCTCTTGTGTGGGACCTTGTCGAAAGCCTTCTGAAAGTCCAAATATACCACATCGACTGGTTCTCCCTTGTCCACTCTACTGGAAACATCCTCAAAAAATTCCAGAAGATTTGTCAAGCATGATTTCCCTTTCACAAATCCATGCTGACTTGGACCTATCATATTACCTCTTTCCAAATGCACTGCGATGACATCCTTAATAATTGATTCCATCATTTTACCCACTACCGATGTCAGGCTGACCGGTCTGTAATTCCCTGTTTTCTCTCTCCCTCCTTTTTTAAAAAGTGGGGTTACATTGGCTACCCTCCACTCCATAGGAACTGATCCAGAGTCAATGGAATGTTGGAAAATGACTGTCAATGCATCCACTATTTCCAAGGCCACCTCCTTAAGTACTCTGGGATGCAGTCCATCAGGCCCTGGGGATTTATCGGCCTTCAATCCCATCAATTTCCCCAACACAATTTCCCGACTAATAAGGATTTCCCTCAGTTCCTCCTCCTTACTAGACCCTCCGACCCCTTTTATATCCGGAAGGTTGTTTGTGTCCTCCTCAGTGAATACCGAACCAAAGTACTTGTTCAATTGGTCCGCCATTTCTTTGTTCCCCGTTATGACTTCCCCTGATTCTGACTGCAGGGGACCTACGTTTGTCTTTACTAACCTTTTTCTCTTTACATATCTATAGAAACTTTTGCAATCCGTCTTAATGTTCCCTGCAAGCTTCTTCTCGTACTCCATTTTCCCTGCCCTAATCAAACCCTTTGTCCTCCTCTGTTGAGTTCTAAATTTCTCCCAGTCCCCGGGTTCTCTGCTATTTCTGGCCAATTTGTATGCCACTTCCTTGGCTTTAATGCTATCCCTGATTTCCCTTGATAGCCACGGTTGAGCCACCTTCCCTTTTTTATTTTTACGACAGACAGGAATGTACAATTGTTGTAGTTCATCCATGCGGTCTCTAAATGTCTGCCATTGCCCATCCACAGTCAACCCCTTCAGTATCATTCGCCAATCTATCCTAGCCAATTCACGCCTCATACCTTCAAAGTTACCCTTCTTTAAGTTCTGGACCATGGTCTCTGAATTAACTGTTTCATTCTCCATCCTAATGCAGAATTCCACCATATTATGGTCACTCTTCCCCAAGGGGCCTCGCACAACGAGATTGCTAATTAATCCTCTCTCATTACACAACACCCAGTCTAAGATGGCCTCCCCCCTAGTTGGTTCCTCGACATATTGGTCTAAAAAACCATCCCTTATGCACTCCAGGAAATCCTCCTCTACCGTATTGCTTCCAGTTTGGTTAACCCAATCTATGTGCATATTAAAGTCACCCATTATAACTGCTGCACCTTTATTGCACGCACCCCTAATTTCATGTTTGATGCCCTCCCCAACATCACTACTACTGTTTGGAGGTCTGTACACAACTCCCACTAACGTTTTTTGTCCTTTGGTATTCTGCAGCTCTACCCATATAGATTCCACATCATCCAAGCTAATGTCCTTCCGAACTATTGCCTTAATTTGCTCCTTAACCAGCAATGCTACCCCACCTCCTTTTCCTTTTATTCTATCTTTCCTGAATGTTGAATACCCCTGGATGTTGAGTTCCCAGCCCTGATCATCCTGGAGCCACGTCTCCGTAATCCCAATCACATCATATTTGTTAACATCTATTTGCACAGTTAATTCATCCACTTTATTGCGGATACTCCTTGCATTAAGACACAAAGCCTTCAGGCTTGTTCTTTTAACACCCTTTGTCCTTTTAGAATTTTGCTGTACAGTGGCCCTTTTTGTTCTTTGCCTTGGGTTTCTCTGCCCTCCACTTTTCCTCATCTCCTTTCTGTCTTTTGCTTTTGCCTCCTTTTTGTTTCCCTCTGTCTCCCTGCATTGGTTCCCATCCCCCTGCCATATCAGTTTAAATCCTCCCCAACAGCACTAGCAAACACTCCCCCTAGGACATTGGTTCCGGTCCTGCCCAGGTGCAGACCGTCCGGTTTGTACTGGTCCCACCTCCCCCAGAACCGGTTCCAATGCCCCAAGAATTTGAATCCCTCCCTGTTGCACCACTGCTCAAGCCACGTATTCATCTGCGCTATTCTGCGATTCCTACTCTGACTATCACGTGGCACTGGTAGCAATCCCGAGATTACTACTTTTGAGGTCCTACTTTTTAATTTAGCTCCTAGCTCCTTGACATGGGGATCACTAATTGATGGGATCACTGATTGACTGGATCATTGATTTGATACGGGATCATTGACTGACAAGATCACTGATTGACAGGATCACTCATCGACATGGGGATTACTGATTGACATGGGACAACTGACTGACATGGGGATCGCTCATTGATGGGATCACTGATTGACAGGATCACAGATGGACATCACCGATTGAGAGGATCACTGATGGAAACGGGAGCACTGATTTACACGGGATCACTCATTAACACTGGTATCACTGATTGACCTGATCATAGATTGAGATTATTGATTGACACAGCGATCACTGATTGACAATGGGTCACTGTTTCATGGGATCAATGATTGACACAGGATCACTGATTGACACCGGGTAACCGATAGACGAGATCACTGATTGATACGGGATCACTAATTGACGTGACCACTGATTGACTGGATTACTGATTGACTCGGGGATCACTGATTGACAGAGGGTCACTGATTGGCTGGATCACTGATTGACACAGAGATCGCTGTTATTGATAGGATTATTGATTGAGTGGATCACTGATTCACACGGGGATCATGACGGGATAGTGCCACTAATTGACTGGATCGCTGATTCACACGGGGATCAGGATGGGACAGTGCCACTGATTTACAGGATCATTGATTGACACAGGGCTCAATGATTGACAGGGTCACTAATTGACACGGGGAACACTGATTGTTGAAATCGCAGATTGACACGGAATCACTGATTGACAGGATCACTGATTGACATGAACACCGATTGACATAGAGATCACCAATTGACAGGATCACTGATTGACTGGACCACAGTTTGACAGGTCACCGATTGAAACGGTTTCACTTATTAATGGGATCACTGATTGACACGGGAATCACTGATTGATGGGATCATTGATTGACACTGGGATCACCGATTGATGGGATCACTTATTTGACATGGGGATCACTGATTGACGGGATCGCTGATTGACGGGATCATTGATTAAAAGGAATCACCGATTGAAAGTATCACTGATTGACATGAGATAATTGAATGATATGAGGATCATTGACTTACCGGATCATATATCGACAGGATCACTAATTGACACAGGTATCACTGATTGACCAGATCACTGATTGACACGGGGATCACTGATTAAAAGGAATCACTGATTGAATGGATCACTGACACGGAATCATTGATTGGCATGGGGATCACTGATTGATTGGAGCACTAATCGACTGGGTCACTGAATGACTGGATCACTGATTGAAATTGGGATCACTCATTGGATCACTGATCGACGGGATCACTGAGTGACATGGTGATAACTGTTTGACACAGTGATCACTGATTGATGGGATCACTGATTGACATGAGATCATTGATTGACACGTGTATCACTGACTGACCTGACCATTGATTGAGAAGATCATTGACTGACGGGATCACTCATCAACATGGGGATCACTGATTGTCATAGGACAACTGATTGACATGGGGATTGCAGCTGAAGGACCTGCTCGAGAAATTTTGCATGGGTGAATGGACAGAGCTGGAAGCACTTGACGGAATCAGTGATTGACATGGGGAATCGTGATTGACACGGGATCACTGACTGACGGGATCACTGATTGACAGGATCACAGATTGACACAGACATCACCAATTGACAGGATGACTGATGGAAAACTTGAACACTGATTTACATGGGATCACTGATTAACACTGGTATCACTGATTGACCTGATCATTGATTGAGAGGATTATTGATTGACACAGCGATCACTGATTGACAATGGATCACTGTTTCACGCGATCAATGATTAACACATAATCACTGATCGACACCAGATAACTGATGGATGGGATCACTGATTGATACAGGATCACCGATTGACGCGATCACTGATTGGCTGGCTCACTGATTGACTCGGGGATCACTGGTCGACAGGATCACTGATTTTCATTGGTTGATATGGAGATCACTGATTGAGTGGATCACTGACAGAGGGTCACTGATAGGCTGGATCACTGATTGACACAGGGATCACTGATTGATAGGATCATTGATTGAGTGGATCACTGATTCACGCGTGGATCAGCATGGGACCTTGCCACAGATTTACAGTATCATTGACACAGAGCTCACCGATTGACGGGATCACTAATTGACACGGGGTAAACCGATTGACATGGAGGTCACTGATTGACGGGATCTCTGATTGACAGGATCATTGATTAAAAGGAATCACTGATTGAAAGGATCACTGATTGGCACGGGATCATTGATTGGTATGGGGATCATTGAGTGACGGGATCACATATTGACAGGATCACTAATTGACACAGGTATCACTGATTGACATGGGGATCACTGATTAAAAGGAATCGCTGATTGAATGGATCACCGACACGGGATCATTGATGGATATGGGGATCACTGGTTTATTGGATCACTAATCGACGGGGTCACTGAATGACATGGAATTATTGATTGGAATTTGGATCACTAATTGATTGGATCACTGATCGACGGGATCACTGAATGTCAGGGATAGCGGATTGACACGGTGAACACTGATTGATGGGATCGTTGATTGACATGGGATCATCAATTGACACGAGTATCACTGACTGACCTGACCATTGATTGAGAGGATGAATGATTGACACGGGTGTCACTGATTGGCTGAATCACTTATTGATGGAATCAGTGATTGACATGTGGATTCGTGATTGACACGGGATCACTGATTGATGATATCACTGATTGACATGATCACTGGTTCACTAGACCACTATTTGACACTGTATCACTGATTGATGGGTTCACTGTTTGACAGAGTATCACTGATTGACTGGATTACTGAGTGACACTGGATCATTGGTTGATGGGCTTACTGGTTGACAGGGGATCACTGATTGACTGGATCACTGATTGTCGCAGGGATCACTGATTGTCATTGGTTGATTTGGAGATCACTGATTGAGTCGATCACTGACAGAGGGTCACTGATTGGCTGCATCAGTGATTGACACGGGGATCACTGATTGATAGGATCATTGATTGAGTGGATCACTGAGTAACACGGGGATCAGGATGGGACAGATCCACTGATTTACAGGATAATTGATTGACACAGGGCTCACCGGTTGACGGAATCCCTAATTGACACGGGGAACATTGATTGAGGGGATCACCGATTGACACTGGTATCACTGATTGGTGGGATCACTTATTGACATGGTGGTCACTGATTGACAGGATCACTGATTGACAGGATCATTGACTAAAATGAATCACTGATTGAAATGATCACTGATTGACATGGGATCATTGATTGATATGGGAATCTTTGACTGAGGGGATCACATAGTAACAGGATCACTAATTGACACAGGTATCACTGATTGACAGGCTCACTGAATGACATGGGGATCACTATTTAAAAGTGATCACTGATTGATGAGATCCCTGATTGACAGGATCACTGATTCACTAGACCACTGATTTACACTGGATCACTGATTGATGGTATCACTGATTGACAGAGGATCACTGATTGACTTGATCACTGATTGACACGGGGATCGCTGATTGGCTGGACCACTGATTGCCATTGGTTGATATGGAGATCACTGATTGAGTGGATCACCGACAGAAGGCCACAGATTGACTGGATCACTGCTTGACACAGGAATCACAGATTGATCAGATCATTGATTGAGTGGATCACTGATTCACATAGGGATCAGGATGGGATGGTGCTACTGATTTACAGGATCGTTGATTGACACATGGCTCACCCATTGACTGGATCACTAATTGACATGGGGAACGCTGATTGATGGGATCGCAGATTAACACGGGATCACTGATTGATGGGATCACTGATTGACATGATCACTGATTAACATAGGGATCACCGATTCACTGGATCACCGATTCACTGGATCACTTGTTGACAGGTCACTGATTGAAACTGGATCACTGATTGATGGGATCACTGATTGACACGGGAATCATTCATTGATGGGATCACCGATTGACACTGGGATCACTGATTATGGGATCATCGTTTGACACTGGGATTGCTGATTGATGGGATCACTTATTGGCATGGGGCCACTGATTGATGGGATCATTGATTAAAAGGAATCTATGATTGAAAGGATCACTGATTGACACCGGGTGATTGATTGAAATGGGGATCATTGACTGATGGGATCACATATTGACAGGATCACTAATTGACACATGTATCACAGATTGACAGGATCACCGATTGACATGGAGATCACTGATTGAGTGGATCAATGACAGATGGTCACAGGTTGGCTGGATCACTGTTTGACACATGGATCACAGATTGATCAGATCATTGATTGAGTGGATCACTGATTCACATGGGGATCAGGGTGGGATGGTTCCACTGATTTACAGGATCATTGATTGACACATGACTCACCTATTGACGGGATCACTAATTGACATGGGGAAAACTGATTGATGGGATCACGGATTAACATGGGATCACTGATTGACGGGATCACCGATTGACGTGATCACTGATTGACATCGGGATCACCGATTGACAGGATCACCGATTCACTGGATCACTGGTTGACAGGTCACCGATTGAAACTGGATCACTGATTGACGGGATCACTGATTGACAGGATCATTGATTAAAACGAATCCATGATTGAAAGGATCACTGATTGATTGAAATGGGGATCATTGACTGATGGGATCACATATTGACATGATCACTAATTGACACGGGTATCACAGTTTGACAGGATCACTGATTGACATGGGGATCATTGATTAAAAGGAATCTGATTGAATGGATCACTGACACGGAATCATTGAGTGATATGGTTATCATTGATTTATTGGACCACTAATCGACTAGATCATGAAATGACTGGATCACTGGTTGAAATTGGGATCACTCGTTGATTTGGATAACTGATCGACAGGATCACAGAATGTCATGGGGATAACTGATTGACACGGTGATCACTGATTGACAAGATCACTGATTGACATGGGGATCACGGATTAAAATGAATCACTGATTGAATGGATCACTGACATGGAATCATTGATTGATATGGGGATCACTCATTCATTGGACCACTAATCGACTATGTCACTGAATGACTGGATCACTGATTGACATTGGGATCACTGATTGATTGAATCACCAATCGACATGATCACTGGTTGACATATGGATCACCGATTGACAGGACAACCGATTGACTGGATCGCTGGTTGAAAGGCCACCGATTGAAACAGGATCACCGATTGATGGGATCACCGATTGACACTGGGACCACTGATTTATGGGATCACCGATTGAGACTGGGATCACTGATTGATGGGATCACTTATTGACATGGGGTCATTGATCGATGGGATCACTGAATGTCATGGAGATAACTGATTGACAGAGTGATCAATGATTGATGGGATCGCTGATTGACATAGGATCACCAATTGACACGTGTATCACTGACTGACCTGACCATTGATTGAGAGGATCATTGAATGACACGGGTGTCACTGATTGGTTGGATCACTGATTGACGGAATCAGTGATTGACATGGGGTACATGATTGACATGGGATCACTGATTGATGAGCTAACTGATTGACAGGATCACTGGTTCACTAGACCACTGATTGACACTGGATCACTGATTGATGGGTTCATTGATTGACAAAGGATCACTGATTGACTGGATCACTGATTGACACTGGATCACTGGTTGATGGGATCACTGATTGACTGGATTACCAATTCACTAGACCACTGATTGGCATTGGATCACTGATTGATTAGATCACTGGTTGACAGAGGATCACTGATTGACTGGATCACTGATTGACACGAGGATCACTGATTGTCATTGGTTCATATGGAGATCACTGATTGAGTCGATCACTGACAGAGGTTCACTGATTGGCTGGATCAGTGATTGACATGGGGATCACTGATTGATAGGATAATTGATTGAGTGGATCACTGATTCACATGGGGATCACCGGTTGACGGAATCCCTAATTGACACGGGGAACACTGATTGAGGGGATCACCGATTGACACTGGGATCACTTATTGATATGGTGGTCACTGATTGATGGGATCACTGATTGACAGGATAATTGACAAAAAGGAATCATTGATTGAAAGAATCACTGATTGACACGGGATGATTGATTGATATGGTGATCTTTGACTGACGCGATCACATATTAACAGGATCACTAATTGAAACAGGTATCACTGATTGACAGGCTCACTGAATGACATGGGGATCACTGATTAAAAGGGATCACTGATTGATGAGATCACTGATTGACAGAGGATCAGTGATTGGCTGGATCACAGATTGACACAGGGATCACTGATTGATGGGATTATTGATTGACTGGATCACTAATTCACATGGGGATCACATTTACTGGATCATAGATTGAAACAGGCCTAACTGATTGACCGGATCACTAATTGACATGGGGAACACTGATTGACGAGCTCGCTGATTGACATGGGATCACTGATTGACAAGATCACTGATTGACATAGGAATCAGCGATTGGCAGAATCACCGATCGACAGGATCACTGTTTGACAGGATCATCGATTGAACCGGGGTCACTGATTGATGGGAACACTGATTGACACGGGAATCACTGATTGATGGGATCACCGATTGACACTGGAATCATTGATTGAATGGATCACTGATTGACTTGATCACTGATTCACACAGGGATCATGATGTGACGGTGCCACTGCTTTACAGGATCATTGATTGGCACAGGGCTCATTGATTAACGGGATCACTAATTGACAGGGTGAACACTGATTGACGGGATCGCTGATTGACACAGGATCACTGATTGACGAGATCACTAATTGGCAGGATCACTGATTGACATGGGGATCACTGATTAACAAGGAATCACTGATGGGATCACTGACTGGCAGTGTTACTGATTGACAAGGCGATCACTGATGAAACGGAATCACTGATGGGATCACTGATTGAGGGGATCACTGATTCACATGAGTATCACTGATTGGCACTGGGATCACTGATTGATGGGATCACTTATTGACACGGGGATCACTGGATGGAAGGATCACTGGTTGACACCGGGAACACTGATTGACCGAAGTGCTGATTGACGCGGGAACACTGATTGATGGGCTCATTGATTGACTGGATCACTGACTCCCATGGGGATCATGATGTGACAGTGCCACTGATTGACAGGATCACTGATTGAGCCGGGATCACTGATTTATGGGATCACTGATTGACACAGGAATCACTGATTGATGGGATCACCGATTGACACTGGGATCACTGATTGACTGGATCACTGATTCACATGGGGATCACGATGTGACAGTGCCACTGATTTACAGGATCATTGATTGAAACAAGGCTCAATGATTGACGGGATCACTAATTGACACGGGGAACACTGATTGATTGGATCGCTGATTGACACCGGATCACTGATTGACACGTGTATCACTGACTGACCTGACCATTGCTTGAGAGGATCATTGATTGACACGTGTGTCACTGATGGAATCAGTGATTGACATGTAGATTTGTAATTGACACGGGATCACTAACTGACGGGATCACTGATTGGCAAGGGAATCTCCGATTGATGGGATGACTAATTGACACGGGACCACTGATTGATGGGATTACTGATTGACTCCGGCTCATTGATTGACATGGGATCACAGATTGACTGGATCACTGATTGATACAAGATCACTGATTGACATGGGGATCTCTGATTGATGGGATCACTGATTGGTGCGATCGCTTATTGACACGGGATCAACGATTGACACGATCACTGATTTACACATGGTCCACTGACTGATGGGATCATTGATTGCCATGATCACTGATTGATGGGATCACTGATTGATACAGGATTACTGATTGACACGAACACTGATTGATATGGGATCACTGATTGATGGGATCACTGGATGACGGGATTGATTATTGAAACTGGATCAACGATTGACAGAATCACTGATTCACTGGATCACTGATTAGCATGTGGATCACTGCTTGACAGGATCACTGATTGCCTTGATCACTGATTGATGGGATCACTGATTGACACGGGATCACTGATTGACGTGGAGATCACTGATTGACGGGATCGCTGACTGGATCACTGTTTGACACAGGGATCACTGATTGGCACAGGGTTACTGATTGACTCACGATCACTGATTGAAATGGGGATCAGTGATTAGCAAAGAATCACTGAATGGCGTGATCGTGAATTGACGCGATCATTGATTGACATGGGATCACAGTTGACATGTGGTTCACTGATTGACGGGATCTCTGATTGACAGAGGACCACTGATTGACTGGATGACTCATTTACATGTGGATCACAGATGGACGGAATCATTGATTGATGGGATCATTGAGTGACACAGGATAATTGATTGACTGGATCACTGATTGACAGGATCACAGATTGACATGTGGATCACTGATTGACCTGGGATCACTGATTGACATGGGGATCACTGATTGACGGAATCACTGAGTGACATGGGCATCAATGATTGACATGGGACCACTGATTGACATGCTGATCACTGATTGATGGGATCACTGATCGACTAATTGATTGATTGACACGTGATCACTGATTGATTGGATCACTGATTGAGAGGATCACTGACAGGGACACCACTGATTGACAGGCTCACCGATTGACTAATTGCCCGATTGACATCTGATCACTGATTGATTGTATCACTGATTGACACGGGTTCACTGATTGACACGGGATCACTGATTGACTAATTGACTTATTGACTCGGGGATGACTGATGGGATCACTGACTGAATCACTCATTCGCTATATCACTTATTGACAGAGGATCACTGGTTGACTAGATCACTGACACGGGAATCACTGACTGGATTACCGATTGAGTTGATCACTGACATAGGGATCATTGATTGACACAGAATCGCGGATGGATGGGTTCATTGATTGACTAGATCACTGATTGACACGTGATCGCTGATTGATGGGATCAGTGATTGACTGAGGACCACTGATTGATACGGACATCACCGATTGACAGGATCATCGATTGACGGAATCACTGATTGAAACAAGATCAGTGATTGATGTGATCGCTGATTGACTGGATCACTGATTTACTAGATCACTGATTGACACTGGACAACTGATTGATGAAATCATCGATTGACAGAGATCACTGATTCACTCTATCACTGATTGACACTGGGCCACTGATTGATTGAATCACTGATTGGCAGAGGATCACTGATTGACCGGATCACTTATTTACATGGGGATCACGGATTGACGGGATCATTGATTGAAGGAATCATTGATTGACATGGGATAATTGATTGACCAGATCACTGATTGACGGGATCACTGATTGACATGATCAGCGATTAGCAAAATCACCAATTGACAGGATCACTGATTGGCAGGACCGTCGATTGAAAAGGATCACTGATTAATGGGATCATTGATTGACATGGGAATCACTGATTGACACGTGCATCACTGATTAACAGGATCACCGATTGACAGGATCACTGATTCACACTGGGATCACTGATGGGATCACCGATTGACACTGGGATCAATGATTGATGGGATCACTGATTTACAGGGATATCACTGATTGACACGGAATCACTGATTGATATGGGGATCACTGATTGACGGGATCACTGATCAATGGGACCACTAATTGACACAGGGATCACTGATTAACAGGATTACTGACTGGATCACTGTTCGACAGGGTCACTGAATGACTGAATCACTGATTGAAATTGGGATCACTGATTGATGGGATCACTGATTGACGAGAGCACTGATTGACACGTGGATAACTGATTGACACAGGGATCACTGATTGTCATTGGCTGATATGGAGATTACTGATTGAGGCGATCACTGGCAGAGGGTCACTGATTGGCTGGATCAGTGATTGACAGGATCATTGATTGAGTGGATCACTGATTCGCACGAAGATCAGGATGGGACAGTGCCACTGATTTACAGGATCATAGATTGACACAGAGCTCACCGGTTGACGGAATTCCTAATTGACACAGGGAACACTGATTGAGGGGATCACTGATTGACACTGGGATCACTGATTGATGGGATCACTTATTGATATGGTGGTCACTGATTGACGGGATCACTGATTGACAGGATCATTGACTAAAATGAATCACTGATTGAAAGGATCACTGATTGACATGGGATCATTGATTGATATGGGGATATTTGACTGATGGGATCACATATTAACAGGATCACTAATTGAAACAGGTGTCACTGATTGACAGGCTCACTGAATGACATGGGGATCACTGATTAAAGGGGATCACTGATTGATGAGATCACTGATTGACAGGATCACTGATTCACTAGACCAGTGATTTACACTGGATCACTGATTGACAAGATCACTGACGGGATCACTCATCGACATGAGAATCACTGATTGACATGGGACAACTGTGACACAGGGATCTATGATTGACGGGATCACTGATTGACAGGATCACAGATTGACACATTAATCACCGATTGGCAGGATCACTGATGGAAACGGCAACACTGATATACATGGGATCACTGATTAACACTGGTGTCACTGATTTACCTGATCATTGATTGAGATAATTATTGATTGACATGGCGATCACTGGTTGACAATGGATCACTGTTTCACGGGATCAATGTTTGACATGTAATCACTGATTGACACCAGATAACTGATGGACTGGATTACTGATTGATATTGGATCACCGATTGACGCGGCTACTGATTGACCAGATCACTGATTGACTCGGGGATCACTGATTGATGGGATCACTAATTGTCATTGGTTAATATAGAGATCACCGATTGAGTGGATCACTGACAGATGATCACTGATTGGCTGGATCACTAATTGACATGGGGATCACTACTTGATAGGATCATTGATTGAGTGGATCACTTATTCACATGGGGATCAGGGTGGGGAAGTGCCACTGATTTACAGGATCTTTGATTGACACAGGGCTCACCGATTGACGGGATCACTAATTGACACGGGGAACACTGATCGATGGGATCGCAGATTAACACAGGATCACTGATTGACATAGGGATCACCGATTGACACTGCATCACTGGTTGACAGGTCACCGATTGAAACTGGATCACTGATTGATGGAATCACTGACTGACACTGGGATCACTCATTGATGGGATCACCGATTGACACTGGGATCACTGTTTATGGGATCACTTATTGGCATGGGGTCACTGATTGACAGGATCACTGATTGACATGATCATTGATTTAAAATAATCCAAAATTGAAAGGATCACTGATTGACACGGGATCATTAATTGATATGTGGATCATTGACTGATAGGATCACATATTGATAGGATCACTAATTGATACAGGTATCACTGATTGACAGGATCACTGATTGACATGGGGATCACTGATTAAAAGGAATCACTGATTGAATGGATCACTGACATGGAATCATTGAATGATATGGGGAGCACTGATTGATTGGATCACTAATCGACCGGGTCACTGAATGATTGGATCACTGATTGAAATTGGGGTCACTGATTGATTGGATCACCGATCGACGGGATCACTGAATGTCATGGGGATAACTGAAACGGTGAACACTGATTGATGGGCTCACTGATTGACATGGGATCACTAATTGACACGTGTATCACTGATTGATCTGACCATTGATTGAGATGATCATTGATAGACATGGGTGTCACTGATTGCCTGGATCACTGATTGACGGAATCAGTGATTGACATGGGGATTCGTGATTGATACGGGATCACTGATTGATGAGATCACTGATTGACAGGATCACTGATTCACTAGACTACTGATTTACACAGGATCACTGATTGATTGTATCACTGATTGACAGAGGATTGCTGATTGACTGGATCACTGATTGACACGGGGATCACTGATTGACTGGATCACTGATTGTCATTGGTTGATATCGTGATCACTGATTGTGTGGATCAGGTTGGCTGGATCACTGTTTGACACAGGGATCACAGATTGATCAGATTATTGATTGAATGGATCACAGATTCACATGGGGATCAGGATGGGATGGTGCCACTGATTTACAGGTTCATTGATTGACACAGGGCTCACCGATTGACGGGGTCACTAATTGACACGGGAACACTGATTGACATGGGGATCACTGATTAAAGGGAATCACTGATTGAATGGATCACTGACATGGAATCATTGAATAATATGGGGAGCACTGATTGATTGGATCACTAATTGACCGGTCACTGAATGATTGGATCACTGATTGAAATTGGGATCACTGATTGATTGGATCACCTATCGACGGGATCACTGAATGTCATGGGGATAACTGACACGGTGATCACTGATTGATGGGCTCACTGATTGACATGGGATTACTAATTGACACGTGTATCACTGATTGACCTGACCATTGATTGAGATGATCATTGATTGACACAGGTGTCATTGATTGGCTGGATCACTGATTGACGGAATCACTGATTGACATGATCACCGATATGGGGATTCATGATTGATACGGGGTTCAACAATTGACGGGATCATTAATTGACACGGGGAACACTGATTGATGGGATCGAAGATTCACACTGGATCACTGATTGATGGGATCACTGATTGACATGATCACCGATTGACATAGGGATCACCGATTGACTGGATCACCGATTGACTGGATCACTGGTTGACAGGTCACTGATTGAAACTGGATCACTGATTGATGGGATCACTTATTGGCATGGGGTCGCTGATTGATGGTATCACTGATCGACATGATCATTGATTAAAAGGAATCCATGAATGAAAGGATCACTGATTGACACGGGATCATTGATTGAAATTGGGATCATTGACTGACAGGATCACATTTTGACAGGATCACTAATTGACATGGGGATCACTGATTGTGTTTTAAATCGCCGATTGAATGGATCACAGACACGGAATAATTGATTGATATGGGGATCATTGATTTATTGGACCACTGATCAACTGGATCACTGAATGACTGGATCATTGATTGAAATTGGGATCACTCTTTGATTGGACCACTGATCGGCGGGATCACTAAATGTCATGGGGATAACTGATTGACACGGTAATCACTGATTGATGGGATCACTGCTTGACAGGATCATTGATTAAAATGAATCACTGATTGAAACGATCATTGTTTGACACTGGATCATTGATTGATATGGCGATCATTGACTGACGGGATCACATATTGACAGGATCACTAATTGTCATATGCATTACTGATTGACAGGGTCACTGATTGAAATGGGGATCACGGATTAAAAGGAATCACTGATTGAATGGATCACTGACATGGAATCATTGATTGATATGTGGATCACTGATTGATTGGATCACTAATCAACTGTTTCACTGAATGACTGGATCACTGATTGAAATTGGGATCACTGATTGATTGGATCACTGATCTATGGGATCACTGAATGTCATGGGGATAACTGATTGACACGGTGATCACTGATTGATGAGATCGCTGATTGACACGGGATCACTAATTGACACGTGTATCACTGACGGACTTGACAATTGATTGAGAGGATCATTGAATGACACGCGTGTCACTGATTGGTTGGATCACTGATTGACAGGAATATTGACTAAAAGGAATCACTCATTGAAAGGATCACTGATTGACACGGGATCATTTATTGATATGGGGATCTTTGACTGATGGGATCACATATTAACAGGGTCACTCATTGAAACAGGTATCAGTGATTAACAGGCTTACTGAATGACATGGGGATCACTGATTAAAAGGGATCACTGATTGATGTGATCACTGATTGACAGGATCACTGATTCACTAGACCACTGATTAACACTGGATCACTGATTGATGGTATCACTGATTGACAGAGGATCACTGATTGACTGGATCACTGATTGACACACAGATCGCTGATTGACTGGATCACTGATTGACAGAATCAGTGATTGACATGGGGATTCGTGATTGACACGGAATCACTGATTGATGAGATCACTGATTGACGGGATCACTGATTCACTAGACCACTGATTTACACTGGATCACTGATTGCCTGAATCACTGATTGTCTATGTTTGATATGGAGGTCGCTGATTGAGTGGATTACTGACATGTCACAAATTGGCTGGATCACTGATTGACACAGGGATCACTGATTAAAAGGGATCATTGATTGAGTGGATGACTGATTCACACGGGGATCAGGATGGGACAGTGCCACTGATTTACAGGATCATTGATTGACAAAGGGCTCATCAATTCACGGGATCACTAGTTGACAGTGGGAACGCTGATTGCTGGGATCGCATATTGACATGGGATCACTGATTGACGGGATCACTGATTGACATGATCACCGATTGACAGGATCACCGATTGACTGGATCGCTGGTTGACAAGTCACCAATTGAAACGGGATCACTGATTGATGGAATCACTGATTGACAGAGGATCACTGATTGACAGGATCACTGATTGACATGGGGATCACTGATTGACTATATCGCTGATTGTCTTTGTTTGATATGGAGATCACTGATTGAGTGGATCACTGATAGAAGGTCACAGATTGGCCTAATCACTGATTGTCATAGGGATCACTGATTGATAGAATAATTGATTGAATGGATCACTGAATCACACCGGAATCAGAATGGGACAGTGCCACTGATTTACAGGATAGTTGATTGACAAAGGGCTCATCAATTCACAGGATCACTAATTGACAGGGGGAACACTGATTGCTGGGATTGCATATTGGCACAGGTCACTGTTTGATGGGATCACTGATTGATATGATCACCGATTGACAGGATCACCGATTGCCTGGATCGCTGGTTGACAGGTCACCGATTGAAATGGGATTACTGATTGATGGGGTCACTGATTGACAGGATCACTGATTGACACGGGGAGCACTGATTGACTGGATCACTGATTGATGGGCTCATTGATTGACATGGAGATTCGTGATTGACATTGGATCACTGATTGGTGAGATCACTGATTGACATGGTCACTGATTCACTAGACCACTGATTAACACTGGATCACTGATTGATGGTATCACTGATTGACAGAGGATCACTGATTGACTGGATCACTGATTGACACACAGATCACTGATTGACTGGATCACTGATTCACTAGACCACTGATTTACGCTGGATCATTGATTGATGGTATCACTGATTGACAGAGGATCACTGATTGACTGGCTCACTGATTGACACGTGGATCACTGATTGACTTGATCACGGATTGTCGTTGTTTGATATGGAGATCGCTGATTGAAAGGATCACTGATTGACATGGGATCATTGATTGATATGGTGATCATTGACTTACGGGATCACATATTGATACAGGTATCAATGCTTGACAGGATCACTGATTGACATGGGGATAACTGATTAAAAGGAATTACTGATTGAATGGATCACTGACATGGAATTATTTATTGATATGGGGATCATTGATTGATTGGATCACTAATCGACGGGGTCACTGAATGATTGGATCACTGATTAAAATTGGGATCACGAATTGATTGGATCACCGATCGACAGGATCACTGAATGTCAAGGGGCAAATTGACACGGTGATCACTGATTGATGGGCTCATTGATTGACATAGGATCACTAATTGACACGTGTATCACTGATTGACCAGACCATTGATTGAGATGATTATTGATTGACACGGGTGTCACTGATTGACTGGATCACTGATTGACAGAATCAGTGATTGACATGGGGATTCGTGATTGACACGGGATCACTGATTGATTAGATCACTGATTGACAGGATCACTGATTCACTAGACCACTGATTTACACTGGATCACTGATTGCCTGGATCACTGATTGTCTATGTTTGATATGGAGGTCGCTGATTGAGTGGATTACTGACAGGTCACAAATTGGCTGGATCACTGATTGACACGGGGATCACTGATTGATAGGATAATTGATTGAGTGGATGACTGATTCACACGGGGACCAGGATGGGACAGTGCCACTGATTTACAGGATCATTGATTGACAAAGGGCTCATCAATTCACGCGATCACTAATTAACAGGGGGAACACTGATTGCTGGGATCGCATATTGACATGGGATCACTGATTGACGGGATCACTGATTGACATGATCACCGATTGACAGGATCACCGATTGACTGGATCGCTGGTTGACAGGTCACCAATTGAAACTGGATCACTGATTGATGGAATCACTGATTGACAGAGGAACACTGATTGACAGGGTCACTGATTGACATGGGGATCACTGATTGACTGCATCGCTGATTGTCTTTGTTTAATATGGAGATCACTGATTGAGTGGATCACTGACAGAAGGTCACCAGTTGGCCTAATCACTGATTGTCATAGGGATCACTGATTGATCAAATCATTGATTGAGTAGTTCATTGCTTCACACGGGGATCAGGATGGGACAGTGCCACTGATTTACATGATCATTGATTGACAAAGGGCTCACCAATTGACGGGATCACTAATTGACACGGGGAACACTGATTGATGGGATCGCAGATCGACACGGGATCACTGATTGACGGGATCACTGATTGACATGATCACCGATTGACATAGGGATCACCGATTGACAGGATCATCGATTGACTGGATCGCTGGTTGACAGGTCACCGATTGAAATGGGATCACTGATCGGTGGAATCACTGATTGACACAGGGATCAATGATTGAAGGTATCACTGATTGACAGAGGAGCACTGATTGACTGAATCACTGATTGGCATTGATTGACATGGAGATCACTGATTGAGTGGTTCACTGACAGAAGGTCGCAGATTGGCTGGATCACTGATTAACACGTGGATCACTGATTGATAGGATCATTGATTGAGTGGATCACTGATTCACCTGGGATCAGGATGGGATGGTGCCACTGATTTACAGGATCATTGATTGATACAGGGCTCACCGATTGACGGGATCACTAATTGACCGGGGAACACTGATAGATGGGATCGCAGATTAACACGGGATCACTGATTGGCGGGATCACTGGTTGACATGATAACCGATTGACATAGGGATCACCGATTGACAGGATCACCGATTGATTGGATCGCTGGTTGAAAGTTCACAAATTGAAACAGGATCACTGATTGATGGGATCACTGATTGACAGAGGATCACTGATTGATGAAATCACCGATTGATACTGGGATCACAGATTGATGGGATCACTTATTGGCATGGGTCACTGATTTGATGGGATCACTGATTGACAGGATCATTGATTAAAAGGAATCTCTGATTGAAAGGATCAATGATTTACACAGGATCATTGATTGATATGGGGTTCATTGACTGAGGGATCACATATTGACAGGATCACTATTTGATACAGGTATCACTGATTGACAGGATCACTGATTGACATGGGGATCACTGATTAAAACGAATCACTGATTGAATGGATCACTGACATGGAATCATTGATTGATATGGGGATCACTGATTGATTGAATCACTAATCGACAGGGTCACTGAATGAATGGATCACTGATTGAAATTGGGATCACAGATTGATTGGAGCACCGATCGTCGGGATCACTGAATGTCATGGGGATAACTGATACTGTGCTCACTGATTGATGGGCTCACTGATTGACATGGGATCACTAATTGACACGTGTATCACTGACTGACCTGACCATTGATTGAGATGATAATTGATTGACACGGGTGTCACTGATTGACAGGATCACTGATTCACTAGACCACTGATTTACACTGGATCACTGATTGATGGTATCACTGATTGACAGAGGATCTCTCATTGACTGGCTCACTGATTGACACGTGGATCACTGATTGACTGGATCGCTGATTGTCTTTGTTTGATATGGAGATCGCTGATTGAGTGGATTGCTGACAGAAGGTCACAGATTGGCTGGATCATTGATTGACACAGGGATCGCTGATTGATAGGATCATTGATTGAGTGGATGAATTATTAACACGGGGATCAGGATGGGACATGCAACTGATTTACAGGATCATTGATTGAAAAAGGGCTCACCAATTGACGGGATCAGTAATTGACACGGGAAACACTGATTGCTGGGATTGCAGATTGACACAGGATCACTGATTGATGGGATCACTGATTGACATGATCACCGATTGACTGGATCGCTGGTTGACAGGTCACCGATTGAAACAGGATCACTGATTGATGGGATCACTGATTGACAGATGATCACTGATTGACTGGATCACTAGTTGACACAGGAATCACTGATTGACTGGATCACCGATTGTCTTTGTTGATGTGGAGATCATTGATTGAGTGGATCACTGACAGAAAGTCACAGATTGGCTGGATCACTGATTGACACAGGGATCACTGATCGATAGGACATTGATTGAGTGGATCACTGATTCACACCAGGATCAGGATGGGACAGTGCCACTGATTTACATGATCATTGATTGATAAAGGGATCACCAATTGACGGGATCACTAATTGACACGGGGAATACTGATTGCTGGGATCGGAGATTGACACGGGGGGTCACTGATTGATGGGATCACTGACTGAAATGATCACCGATTGACATAGGGATCACTTATTGACAGGACCACCAATTGACTGGATCGCTGGCTGAAAGGTCACCGATTGAAATTGGATCACTGATTGATGGGATCACTGATTTACACAGGGATCGCTGATTGATGGGATCACAGATTGGCACTGGGACCATTGATTGATGGGATCACCTATTCAGACTGGGAGCACTGATTGATGGGATCACTTATTGACATGGGGTCACTGACTGATGGGATCACTGATTGGCAGGTTAATTGATTAAAATGAATCACTGATTGAAAGGATCACTGATTGACATAGGATCAATGATTGATATGGGGATCACTGCCTGATGGGATCACATATTGACAGGATCACTAATTGACACATGCATCACTGATTGACAGGATCACTGCTTCACATGGGGATTACTGATAAAAATGAATCACTGATTGAATGGATCACTGACACTGGATCACACATTGAAATTGGGATCACTGACTGATTGGATCACTGATCGCCGGGATCACAGAATGACATGGGGATAACTGATTGACATGGTGATCACTGATTGACATGGGATCATTGAGTGACATTTGTGAAACTGACTGACCTGACCACTGATTGAGAGGATCATTGATTGACGGGATCACGCATCGACATGGTGATCACTGATTGATGGGATCACTGATTGATATGGGATCACTAATTGACAAGTGCATCACTGACTGACCTGACCATTGATTGAGAGGATTATTGATTGTCACGGGTGTCACTGATTGGCCGGATCACTTATTGACAGAATCAGTGATTGACATGGGTTTTCGTGATTGACACGGGATCACTGATTGATGAGATCACTGATTGCAGGATCACAGATTCACTAGACCACTGATGTACACTGGATCACTGCTTGATGGGATCGCTGATTGACAGGGGATCAGTGATGGACTGGTTCACTGATTGACACAGAATCACTGGTTGATGGGATCACCTCTTGACTGGATCACCGATTCGCTAGACCACTGATTGACACGGGTTCAATGATTGATGGGATCACTGATTGACAGAGGATCACTAATTGACTGGATCACTGATTGACACTGGGATCACTGATTGACTGGATCACTGATTGTCATTTGGTTGATATGGAGATCACTGATTGAGTGGACCACTGACATAGGGCCACTGATTGGCTGGATCACTGATTGACACAAGGATCATTGACTGATAGAATCATTGGTTGAGTGGTTCACTGAATCACAGGGGAATCAGGATGGGCCAGTGCCGCTGATTTAAGGGATCATTAATTTTGACACAAGGCTCACCGATTGACGGGATCACTAATTGACATGGGGAACACTGATTGCTGGGATCGCATATTGACATGGGATCACTGATTGACATTATCACTGATTGACATTGGGATCACCAATTGAAACTGGATCACTGATTGATGGGATCACTGATTGACACGGGAATCTCTGATTGAGGGGATCACCGATTGACACTGCGATCACTGATTGATGGGATCACCGATTACCACTGGGATCACTGATTGATGGGATCACTTTATTGACATGGGGTCACTGATTGACAGGATCATTGATTAAAAGCAATCATTGATTGAAAGGATAACTGATTGACACGGGATCATTGATTGATATAGGGATAATTGACTGGTGGGATCACATATTGACAGGATCACTAATTGACACAGGTATCACTGATTGACAGGATCACTGATTGACATGGGGATCACTGATGAAAATGAATCACTGATTGAATGAATCACTGACACGGAATCATTGATTGATATGGGGATCACTGATTCATTGGATCATTAATCGACAGGGTCATTGAATGACTGGATCACTTATTGAATTTGGGATCACTGATTGATTGGATCACTGATTGATGGGATCAAAGAATGTCATGGGGATAACAGACACGATGATCACTGGTTGATGGGATCGCTGATTGACACGGGATCACCGTTTGACACGACCACGGATTGACCGGATTACTAATTGACTCGGGGATCACTGATTGACGGGATCGCTGATTGTCATTGGTTGATATGGAGATCACTGATAGAGTGGATCACTGATTGACAGAGTATCAGTGACTGGCTGGATCACGGATTGACACGGTGATCACTGATTGATGAGATTATTGATTGATTGGATCACTGATTCACACAGGGATCACATTTACAGGATCATAGATTGGCACAGGGCTCACTGATTAAACAGATCACATAATTGACACGGGGATCACTGATTGACTGGATCGCTGATTGACACGGGGATCACATTGTAATTGGTTGAAATGGAGATCACTGACTGAGTCGATTACTGACAGAGGATCATTGATAGAGTGGATCACTGTTTCACACGGGGATCAGGATGGGATAGTGCCACTGATTTACAGGATCATTGATTGACATTGGGCTCACCAATTGACGGTATCCCTAATTGACACGGGGAACACTGATTAAGGGGATCACTGATTGACACTGGGATCACTGATTGATGAGATCACTTATTGATATGGTGGTCACTGATTGACGGGATCACTGATTGACAGGAATATTGACTAAAAGGGATCACTGATTGAAAGTATCAGTGATTGATACGGGATCATTGATTGATATGGGGATCTTTGACTGATGGGATCACATATTAACAGGATCACTAATTGAAACAGGCATCACTGATTGACAGGCTCGCTGAATGACATGGGGATCACTGATTAAATGGGATCACTGATTGATGATATCACTGATTGACAGGATCATTAGACCAGTGATTTGACTGGATCATTGACTGACGAGATCACTGACAGGGTCACTCATTGACATGGGGATCACTGATTGACATGGGACAACTGTGACACAGGGATCTCTGATTGTCGGGATCACTGATTGACAGGATCACAGATTGGCACATACATCACCGATTGACAGGATCACAGATGGAAACGGGAACACTGATTTACATGGGATCACTGATTAACACTGGTGTTACTGATTGACCTGATCCTTGATTGAGATAATTATTGATTGACACGGTGATCACTGATTGACAATGGATCACTGTTTCATGGGATCAATGTTTGACACGTAATCATTGCTTGACACCAGATAACTGATGGACGGGATCACTGATTGATACGGGATCACCGATTGACGCGACCAATGAGTGACCGGATCACTGATTAACTCGGGGATCACTGATTGAGGGGATCGCTGATTGTCATTGGTTGATATGCAGATCATGAATTGAGTGGATCACTGACAGAGGATTGCTGATTGGCTGGATGACTGATTGGCACGGGGATCACTGATTGATAGGATCATTGATTGAGTGCATTATTGATTCACATGGGAATCAGGATGGGATGGTGCCACTGATTTACAGGATCATTGATTGACACAGGGCTCACCGATTGACGAGATCACTAATTGACACGGGGAGCACTGATTGATGGGATCGCAAATTAACACGGGATCACTGATTGACATACAGATCACCGATTGACAGGATCACCAATTGACTGGATCACTGGTTGACAGGTCACCGATTGAAACAGGATCACTGATTGACACGGAGATCACTCATTGATGGGATCACTGATTGACACTGGGATCACAGATTGATGGAATCACTGATTGGCATGGGGTTACTGATAGACGGGATCACTGACTAACATGATCATTGATTAAAAGTAATCCATGATTGAAAGGATCACTGATTGACACGGGATCATTGGTTGATGTGTGGGTCATTGACTGACAGGATCACATATTGACAGGATTACTAATTGATACAGATATCACTGATTCTCAGGATCACTGATTGACATGGGGATCACTGAATAAAATGAATCACTGATTGAATGGATCACTGACATGGAATCATTGATTGATATGGGGAGCACTGAATAATTAGATCACTAATCGAGGGGGTCACTGAATGATTGGATCACTGATTAAAATTGGGATCACTGATTGATTGGATCACCGATCGACAGGATCACTGAATGTCATGGGGATAACTGACACGGTGATCACTGATTGATGGGCTCACTGATTGACATAGGATCACTAATTGACATGTGTATCACTAACTGACCTGACAATTGATTGAGGTGATCATTGATTGACACAGGTGTCACTGATTGGCTGGATCACTGATTGGCGGAATCAGTGATTGACATGGGGATTTGTGATTGACACGGGATCACTGATTGATGAGATCACTGATTGACAGGATCACTGATTCACTAGATCACTGATTTACACTGGTTCACTGATTGATGGTATCACTGATTGACAGATGATCGCTGATTGACTGGATCACCGATTGACACTGGGATCACTGATTGACTGGATCATTGATTGTCATTGGTTGATATGGAGATCACTGATTAAGTGGATCACTGAGAGGTCACAGATTGGCTGGATCACTGATTGACACTATGGTCACTGATTGGTAGGATCATTGATTGACCGGATCACTAATGGACTCGGGGAACAATTATTGACAGGATCGCTGATTACCATGGGATCACTGATTGACACGATCACTGATTGACATAGGAATCACCGATTGGCAGAATCACCGATTGACGGGATCACTGTCTGACAGGATCATCGATTAAACTGGGGTAACTGAGTGATGGGCTCACTGATTGACACGGGAATCACTGATTGGAGGGATCATCGATTGACACTGGGATCACTACTTGATGGAATCACTGATTGACACAGGTATCACTGATTAACACTGACATCACTGATTGACCTGATCATTGATTGAGAGGATTATTGATTGACAGGGCGATCACTGATTGACAATGGATCACTGATTCACAGGATCAATGATTGATACAAGTCACTGATTGACACCAGATAACTGATGGACGGAATCACTGATTGACACGGGATCACTGATTGATGCGACCACTGATTGACCGGAGCATTGATTGACTCGGGAATCACTGATTGACGGGATCAATGATTGTCACTGGTTGATATGGAGATCACTGATTGAGTGAATCGCTGATAAACAGAGGATCACTGATTGGCTGGATCACTGATTGACACAGGATCACTGATTGATTTGATCACTGATTGACATGATCACTGAATCACATGGGGATCACGATGTGATGGTGCCACTGATTTACAGGATCATTGATTGAAACAGGGCTCACTGATTGACAGGATCACTAATTGACACGGGGAACACTAATTGACGGGATTGCTGATTGACACGGGATCACTGATTGATAAGATCACTAATTGGCATAATCACTGCTTGATAAGGCGATCACAAATGGACATGGAATCACTGATGGGATCACTGACTGGCAGTGTTACTGATTGACAGGGTCACCGATTGACACTGGGATCACTGATTGACACGGGTCACTGATTGGCTTGGGGATAACTGATTGATATGGGGATCACTGATTAACAAGGAATCACTGATTGACAAGATCACTAATTGGCAGGATCACTGATTGACAAGCCGATCACTGATGGCCACGGAATCACTGATGGGATCACTGATTGACATAGATATCAATGATTGACTGGATCACCGATTGACACTGGGATCACTGATTGATGGAATCACTGATTGACGCGGGTATCGCTGATTGACTGGATCACTGATTGACACTGGGTCAATGATTGACTCGGGATCACTGTGACATGGGGATCACTGATTAACAAGGACTCATTGTTTGGCGAGCTCAGTATTGACAGAATCACCGATTGACACGGGATCACTGATTGATTAGGTCACTGATTTATACAGGGATCACTGATTAATGGGATCACTGATTGACATGGGGATCACTGGCTGAAAGGATCACTAATTGACACCGGGATCACTGATTGACCGAAGCGCTGATTGACGCGCGGACACTGATTGTTGGGCCCATTGATTGACTGGATCACTGATTCACACGGGGATCACGATGTGACAGTGCCACTGATTGATAGGATCACCGATTGAGATGGGATCACTTATTGATGGGATCACTGATTGACACGGGAATCACTGATTGATGGGATCACTGATTGACACTGGGATCACTGATTGATGTGATCACTTATTGACATGGGTTCACTGATTGACAGGATCACTGCTTGACAGGATCATTGATTGATTCGCCCACTGATTAACAGGATCAATGATTGGTTGAATCACTGATTACACGGGGATCACTGATTGATAGAATCACTGATTGACTGGATCACTGATTCACACGGGGATCACGATGTGGCGGTGCCACTGATTTACAGGATCATTGATTGAAACAGGGCTCACTGATTGACAGGATCACTAATTGACACGGGGAACACTGATTGATCGGATCGCTGATTGGCACGGGATCACTGATTGACATGGGATCACTGATTGACACGTGTAGCACTGACTGACCTGACCATTGATTGAGAGGATCATTGATTGACACGTGTGTCACTGATTGGCTGGATCACTGATTGATGGAATCACTGATTGACATGGAGTTTCGTGATTGACACGAGATCACTAACTGACGGGATCACTGATTGACACGGGAATCTCCGATTGATGGGATGACTAATTGACACGGGATCACTGATTGGTGGGATCACTGATTGACTCCGGCTCATTAATTGACACGGGGATCAAATATTGACTGGATCACTGATTAATACAGGATCACTGATTGACACGGGTATCTCTGATTGATGGGATCACTGATTGGCGTGATCGCTTATTGACACGGGATCACCGATTGATAGAATCACTGATTTACACATGGATCACTGACTGATGGGGTCACTGATTGCCGTGATCACTGAGTGATCGGATCACTGATTGACACAGGATTACTGATTGACACGCACACTGATTGTTACAGGATCACTGATTGATGGGATCGCTGGATGACGGGATTTGCTTATTGACACTGGATCAACGATTGACCGGATCACTGATTCACTGGATCACTGATTGGCATGTGGATCACTGCTTGATGGAATCACTGATTGCCTTGATCACTGATTGATGGGATCACTGATTGACACGGGATTGCTGATTGACGCGATCACTGGTTGACACTGGGATCACTGATTGATGGTATTGCTGATTGACACGGGATCACTGATTGACACGGAGATCACTGATTGATGGGATCACTGACTGGATCACTGTTTGATACAGTGATCGCTGATTGACATGGGGCTACTGATTGACTCACAATCACTGATTGACATGGGGATCAGTGATTAACAAAGAATCACTGATTGACATGATCGTGAATTGATCCGATCATTAATTGACATGGGATCACTGATTGACACGTGGTTCACTGATTGACGGGATCATTGAGTGACGGGATCATTGAGTGACACGGTATAATTGATTGACCGGATCACTGATTGATGGGGTCACAGATTGACATATGTATCACTGATTGCCATGGGGATGACTGATTGACGGAATCACTGATTGACATGGGCATCGCTGATTGACATGGGATCACTGATTGACATGCTGATCTCTGATTGATGGGATCACTGATCGAATAATTGATTGATTGACACGTGATCACTGATTTCTCGGATCACTGATTGACATGGGTTCACTGATTGACTAATTGACTGATTGACTCGGGGATGACTGATGGGATCAATGACTGAATCACTCCTTCACTATATCACTGATTGACTAAGGATCACTGGTTGAATAGATCACTGAAACGAGGATCACTGATTGACTGGATCATTGCCATATGGATCAATGATTGACACAGAATCACAGATGGACAGGATCAATGATTGACCAGATCACTGATTGACATGTGATCGCTGATTGATGAGATCAGTGATTGACAGAGGACCACTGATTGATACGGACATCACCGATTGACAGGATTACTGATTGACAGAATCATTGATTGAAACAAGATCAATGATTGATGTGATCATTGATTGACTGGTTCACTGATTCATTAGATCACTGATTGACACTGGACAACTGATTGATGGAATCACAGATTGACAGAGGATCACTGATTGATTGGATCACTGATTTACATGGGGATCATGGATGGATGGGATCATTGATTGACTGGATCATTGATTGACATGGGATAATTGATTGACCGGATCACTGATTGACGGTACCACTGATTGACATGTAGATCAGAGATTGACACAGGGCTCGCTGATTGATGGGATCACTGATTGACATGAACACCGATTGACAAAATCACCAATTGACAGGATCACTGATTGACAGGATCTCCAATTTAAAAGGATCACTGCTTAATGGGATCACTAATTGACACGGGAATCACTGATTGACACGTGCATCACTGATTGACAGGATCACCGATTGACACTGGGATCACTGATTGACAGGATCACCGATTGACACTGGGATCACTGATGGGATCACCGATTGACACTGGGATCAATGATTGATGAGATCACTGATTGACAGGAATATCACTGATTGACATGTGAATCACTGATTGACAGGATCACTGATTGACAGTACCACTGATTGATTCAACCACTGATCGCCACGGGGATCACAATTGACATGGGATCACTGATTGAAATTGGGATCACTGATTGTTGGGATCACTGATTGACGACATCACTGATTGACATGGGGATAACTGATTGACACAGGGATAACTGATTGACACGGTGATCACTGATTGATGGGATCACTTGATTGACATGGGATCACTGATTGACACATGTATCACTGATTGACCTGACCATTGATTCAGAGGATCGTTGATTGACACGGGTGTCACTGGTTGGATCACTGATTGAATGAATCACTGATTGACATGGCGATGCGTGATTGACGCGGGATCTCGAACTGAAGATATCATTGATTGGCAGTGTCACTGATTGACTCGACCACTGATTGACACGGGTATCACTGATTGACACTGGTCGCTGATTGACATGGGGATCACTGATTGACATGGGGATCACTGATTAACAAGGAATCATTAATTGACGAGATCACTAATTGGCAGGATCACTGATTGACGAGATCACTGATCGACACGGGGATAACTAATTGACGTGGTGATCACTAATTGATGGGATCACTTGATTGACATGGGATCACTGATTGACACGTGTATCACTGATTGACCTGACCATTGATTGAGAGGATCTTTGATTGACATGGGTGTCACTGATTGGTTGAATCACTGATTAACAAGGAATCATTAATTGACGAGATCACTAATTGGCAGGATCACTGACACGGGGATCACAGATTGAAGGCATCACTGATTGATTGGATCACTGATTGGATCACTGATTGACACGGGGATCACGATGTGACGGTGCACCTGATTTACAGGATCATTGATTGACACAGGGCTCACTGATTGACGGGATCACTAATTGACACGGGGAACACTCATTGACGGGATCGCTGATTGACACGGGATCACTGTTTGATACGGGATCACTGATTGACACGGGTATCACTGATTGGCTGGATCACTGATTGACGGAATCACTGATTGACACGGGTCACTGATTCACATGGGGATTAGTGATTGACATGGGTATCAGTGATTAACAAGACACTGATTGACGAGATCACTAATTGGCAGGATCACAGATTGATGGGATCACGTATCGACATGATCATTAATTGACGCAGGTATCACTGGTTGACAGTATCACTGATTGGCATGGGGATCACTGATTAAAAGGAATCACTGATTGAAAGGATCACTGATTGACATGGGATCATTGATTTATATTGGGACCATTGATTGATGGGATCACATATCGACAGGATCACTAATTGACACAGCTATCACTGATTGACATAGAGATCACTGATTAAAAGGAATCACTGATTCGATGGATCGTTGATTGACACATGATCATTGATTGACACGGGTATCACTGATTGACATGGGGATCAGTGATTGACATGGGGATCAGTGATTAACAAGGAATCACTGATTGACGAGGTCACTAATTGGCAGGATAATTGATTGAGAAGGTGATCACTGATTGACTGGATCACTGGTTGACACGTGGATCACTGATTGACGGGACCACTGATTGACATGGGGAACACTGATTGATGGGATCACTGATTGACATGGGATCACTGGTTGAATGGATCACTGATTGACATGATCACTGATTGACATAGGGATCACCAATTGACAGGATCACTGATTGATGGGATCACATTTTGACAGGATCACCGATTGATGGAATCACTGATTGACACGGGAATCACTGATTGATTGGATCACCGATTGACACTGGGATCACTGATTGGTGGGATCATTTATTGACACAGGATCGCTGATTGACGTGATCACTGATTGACATGGACATCACCGATTAAAGGGATCACCGATTGATGGAATCACTGATTGACACAGGATCACTGATTAACACTGGTATCATTGATTTACCTGATCATCGATTGAGATGATTATTGATTGACACAGGGATCACAGATTGACTGGATCACTGATTGAAACGGGGATCACTGATTGGTGGGTTCACTGATTGACAAAATAAATCATTGTTACGGGGATCACTGATTGACACGGGCATCACTAATTGATACGTGGTAACTGATGACAGGGGGATCACTGATTGATGGGATCACTGACTGGATCATTGCTTGACACGGGGAGCGCTGGTTGTCATGGGTATCACTGACTCTGGATCGCTGATTGACACGGGGTAGCTGATTGACATGGGGTCACTGAGTGACATGGGAATCACTGATTAACAAGCAATCACTGATTGGCGAACTCGCTAATTGACAACATCATTGACTGAAATGGGATCACTCATTGACACGGGGTTCACTTGTTGAAGAGATCACTGATTGACAGTGGCTCACTGATTGGCATGGTGGTCACGGATGGATGGGATCATTCATTGACAGGATCATTGATTGACATGGGGATCATTGAACGACGGAATCACTGATTGCCGAGATCACTGATTGACATGGGATCACTGATTGACACGGGGTTAACTGATTGACGGGATCACTGATCGACATGAGGATCTCTGACTGGTTCACTGATTGACACGTGATCACTGATTGATCGGATCACTGATTGGCACGGGCATCTCTGATTGACAGGATCACCGATTGACGGAATCGCTGATTGACAGGATCACTGATTGAAACGGGATCACTGTTTTATGGGATCACTGATTGACAGTGTCACCGATTAACTAGATCACTGATTATCTCAGGATCACTGATTGATGGGATCACTGATTGACACGGGATAACTGAAGGACAGGATTACCGACTGGCACAGGGTCACTGATTGACCGGATCACTGATTGACTGTATCACTGGTTGGTACAGGGATAGCTCTTTGACAGAGGATCTCTGATTGAACATAAGAACATAAGAATTAGGAACAGGAGTAGGCCATCTAGCCCCTCGAGCCTGCTCCGCCATTCAATAAGATCATGGCTGATCTGGTCGTGGACTCAGCTCCACTTACCCGCCCTCTCCCCGTAACCCTTAATTCCATTATTGGTTAAAAATCTATCTATCTTTGACTTGAAAACATTCAATGAGCTAGCCTCAACTGCTTCCTTGGGCAGAGAATTCCACAGATTCACAACCCTCTGGGAGAAGAAATTATTTCTCAACTTGGTTTTAAATTGGCTCCTGCGTATTTTGAGGCTGTGCCCCCTAGTTCTAGACTCCCCTACCAGTGGAAACAACCTCTCTGCCTCTATCTTGTCTATCCCTTTCATGATTTTAAATGTTTCTATAAGATCACCCCTCATCCTTCTGAACTCCAACGAGTAAAGACCCAGTCTACTCAATCTATCATCATAAGGTAACCCCCTCATTTCTGGAATCAGCCTAGTGAATCGTCTCTGTATCCCTTCCAAAGCTAGTATATCCTTCCTTAAGTAAAGTGACCAAAACTGCATGCAGTACTCCAGGTGCGGCCTTACTAATACCTTATACAGTTGCAGCAAGACCTCCCTGCTTTTGTACTCCATCCCTCTCGCAATGAAGGCCAACATTCCATTTGCCTTCCTGATTACCTGCTGCACCTGCAAACTAACCTTTTGGGATTCATGCACAAGGACCCCAGGTCCCTCTGCACCACAGCATGTTGTAATTTCTCCCCATTCAAATAACATTCCCTTTTACTGTTTTTTTTCCCAAGGTGGATGACCTCACACTTTCCGACATTGTATTCCATCTGCCAAACCTTAGCCCATTCGCTTAACCTATCCAAATCTCCTTGCAACCTCTCTGAGTCCTCTACACAACCCGCTTTCCCACTAATCTTAGTGTCATCTGCAAATTTTGTTGCACTACACTCTGTCCCCTCTTCTAGGTCATCTATGTATATTGTAAACAGTTGTGGTCCCAGCACTGATCCCTGTGGCACACCACTAACCACTGATTTCCAACCGGAAAAGGACCCATTTATCCTGACTCTCTGCTTTCTGTTCGCCAGCCAATTCTCTATCCATGCTAATACATTTCCACTGACTCCGCATACCTTTATCTCCTGCAGTAACCTTTTGTGTGGCACCTTATCGAATGCCTTTTGGAAATCTAAATACACCACATCCATCGGTACACCTCTATCCACCATGCTCGTTATATCCTCAAAGAATTCCAGTAAGTTAGTTAAACATGATTTCCCTTTCATGAATCCATGCTGCGTCTGCTTGATTGCACGATTCCTATCTAGATTGGTACGGGATCTCTGATTGCCACGGGGATAACTGATTCACACAAGGATCACTGTGTGACGGTGCCACTGATTGACAGCATCATTGATTGACGCAGGGCTCACTGATTGACAGGATCACTAATTGATGGGATCAATGATTGACACAGTGATCACTGTTGACATGATCAACGATTGACAGGATTATCAATTGACAGGATCACTGATTGAAATGGGATCACTGATTGATGGGATCACTCATTGACATCGAAATCGCTGACTGACATGTCCATCACGAATTGACAGGATCACCAATTGACATGATCACTGGTTGACAGGCTCACCTATTGACACTGGGATCACTGATTGACACTGGGATCAACGATTGATGGGATCACTGATTGACAGAGGGATCACTGATTGACAGAGGTATCGTTGATTGTCATGGGGACAACTGATTGACGGGATCACTGATCGACAGGACCACAAATTCATACAGAGATCACTGATTGACAGGATAACTGATTACCATGGGAACCACTGACTAGATCACTGATCGACAGGATCACTGAATGACTGGTCACTGATTGACAGAGGATCACTGATTGACACGTGCATCACTGAATGATGGGATCACTGGTTGACAGAATCACTGATTGTTACAGGGATCACTGATTGACACACGGATCACTAATTGACATGGGATCACTGATTGACATGGGTACCCCGGATCAACCTGATCATTGTCCGAGAGGATCATTGATTGACAGAGGGTTCACGGATTGACTGGATCACTGAGTGATGGAATCACTGATTAACACGGTGATCACAGATTGGCACGGGGATCACTGTTTAACAGGATCTTGATTGGCTAGATCACCTATTGACACATGATCACTAATTGATGGAATCAGTGATTGTCAAGATCACTGATTCACATGAACATCACCGATTGACAGGATCACCTATTGATGGAATTGCTGATTGACAGGATCATTGATTGAAACTGGATCACTGATTGATGAGGTCACTAATTGATGGGATCACTGATTCACTAGACCACTTATTGACACTGGATCACTGATTGATGGGATCACTGGTTGACAGAGTATAATTGATTGACTGGATCACTGATTGACACGGTAGTCACTGATTAACAAGGACTCATTGATTGACGAGATCATTATTGACTGGATCACCGATTGACACCGGATCACTGATTGGTGGGATCACCGATTGACACTGGGACCAACGATTGATGGGATCACTGATTGACAGAGGGATCACTGATTGACAGAGGGGACAACTGATTGACGGGATCACTGATCAACAGGACCACAAATTCATACAGAGATCACTGATTGACAGGATAACTGATTACCATGGGAACCACTGACTAGATCACTGATCGACGGGATCACTGAATGACTGGTCGCTGATTGACAGAGGATCACTGATTGACACGTGCATCACTGAATGATGGGATCACTGGTTGACAAAATCACTGATTGTTACGGGGATCACTGATTGACACAGGGATCACTAATTGACATGGGATCACAGATTGACATGGGTACCCCGGATCAACCTGATCATTGTCCGAGAGGATCATTGATTGACAGAGGGTTCACGGATTGACTGGATCACTGAGTGATGGAATCACTGATTGACATGGTGATCACAGATTGGCACGGGGATCACTGTTTAACAGGATCATTGATTGGCTAGATCACTGATTGACACGTGATCACTAATTGATGGGATCAATGATTGTCAGGATCACTGATTCACATGGCCATCACCGATTGACAGGATCACCTATTGATGGAATCACTGATTGACAGGATCACTGATCGAAACGGGATCACTGATTGATGAGATCACTAATTGACGGGATCACTGATTCACTAGACCACTTATTGACACTGGATCACTGATTGATGGGATCACTGGTTGACAGAGTATCACTGATTGACTGGATCACTGATTGACACGGCAGTCACTGATTAACAAGGACTCATTGATTGACAAGATCATTATTGACTGGATCACCGATAGACACTGGATCACTGATTGATTAGATCACTGATTGATACAGGGTTCACTGATTGATGTGATCACTAATTGACTCTGGGATCAACAATTGATGGGATCATTGATTAACACAGGGAACACTGAATGATGGGAGTGCTGATTGACATGAGATCACTGATTGACGGGATCACTGATTGACGGGGTCACTGATTGATTCGCCAACTGATTGACATGGGGATCACTGATTGACACGGGATCACTCATTGACACAGAATCACTCATTGACATGGGGATCCTTTATTAAAAGGAATCACTGATTGACAGGGGAGCACTGATTGGATAGATCACCGATTGACATGAGGATCACTGATTGATGGGATAATTTATTGACTGGATCATTGATTCATACGGGGATCACGATGTGACAGTGCCACTGATTTACAGGATCATTGATTGACGCAGGGCTCACTGATTGACGGGATCAATAATTGACACAGGGAACACTGATTGGCAGGATCACTGATTGACACGGGATCACTAATTGATGGGATCGCTGATTGACTGGAAGACTGATTGACATGGACATCACCGATTAACAGGATCACCAATTGACAGAATAATTGATTGATGCGGGGTCACCGATTAACACTGGTATCACTGATTTACCTGATCATTGATTGAGATGTTTATTGATTGACAAAGGGATCACTGATTGACTGAATCACTGATTAAAACGGGGATCAGTGATTGATGGGATCACTGATTAACATAATTACTGATTGTTACGGGGATCACTGATTGACACGGGGATCACTAATTGACATGGAATCACTGATTGACATCAGTACCCCTGATTGACCTGATAATTAACCGAGAGGATCATTGATTGACACAGGATCATTGATTGACTGGCTCATTGATAGATGGAATCACTGATTAACAAGGGGATCACTGATGGACACGGGAATCACTGATTGATCAGATGACTGATTGACTAGATCACTGATTGGCACGTGATCACTGGTTGATTGGAGCAGTGATTGTCAGGGTCACTGATTCACACGGGCATCACCGATTGACAGGATCACTGATAGATGGAATCACTGATTGACAGGATCACTGATTGAAAGGGGATCACTGATTGATGAGATCACTGATTGACAAAGGTTCACTGATTGACTGGATCACTGATTGACATGGGGATCACTGATTGATGGGATCACTGATTGACTGGATCACTGATTGACTCAGGGATCACTGATTGATGGGATCATTGATTGAGAGAGAATCATTGATTACTGGGTCACTGATTCACATGGGGATCACCGATTGATTGGATCACTGATTGACTGGATCACCGATTCACTAGACCACCGATTGACACTGGATCACTGATTGATGGGATCACTGGTTGACAGAGGACAATTGATTGACTGGATAACTGATTGACACGGGGATCATGATTGATGGGATCACTGATTGACTGGATCATTGATTTGATACGGGATCATTGATTGACAAGGTCATTGATTGACCGGATCACTCATCGACATGGGGATCACGGATTGACATGGGACAAATGATTGACACGGGGATCGCTGATTGACGAGATCACTGATTGACAGTATCACAGATTGATACAGATATCACTGATTGACAGGATCACTGATGGAAACGGGAATCACCGGTTCAAGGGATAACTGATTGACACAGGGAACACTGATTGACGGGAGCACTGATTGACATGGGATCACTGATTGACAGGATCACTGATTGACATGATCACTGATTGACATAGGGTTCACCGATTGACAAGATCACCGATTGACGGGATCACTGTTTGACAGGATCACCGATTGAAATGGGATCATTGATTAATGGGATCACTGATTGACAGGGGAACCACTGATTGATGGGATCACCGATTTACACTGGGATCACTGATTGATGGGATCATTATTGACTTGGGTGTCACTGATTGACGGGATCACTGATTGACAGGATCATTGATTGATTCACCCACCGATTGACATGAGGATCGCTGATTGACACGGGATCACTGATTGACGCAGAATCACTGATTGACATGGGGATCCTTGATTAAAAGGGATCACTGATTGACAGGAGATCACTGATTGGATAGATCACCGATTGACACAGGGATCACTGATAGTTGTGATCATTCATTGACTGGATCATTGATTCACACAGGGATCATGATGTGACAGTGCCACTGATTTACAGGATCATTGATTTGCACATGGTTCACTGAGTGACGGAATCACTAATTGATACAGGGAACGCTGATTGACGGGATCGGTGATTGACGTGATCACTGATTGACGGGATCACTGATTGACATGGACATCACCAATTGACAGGATCGACAATTGACGGAATCACTGATTGACACGGGGTCACTGATTAACACAGGTATCACTGATTTACCTGATAATTGATTGAGATTATTATTGATTGACACAGGGATCACTGATTGAATAGATCACCGATTGAAACGTGGATCAGTGATTGATGGGATCACTGATTGGCGAAATCACTGATTGTTACGGGGATCACTGGTTGACACGGGGATCACTAATTGACATGGGATCACTGATTGACATGGGTACCCATGATTGACCTGATCATTGACCGAGAGGATCATTGATTGACACAGGATCATTGATTGAGTGGATCACTGATTGATGAAATCATTGATTAACACGGGGATCACTGGTGGACACGGTAATCACTGTTTGACAGAATCACTGATTGACTAGATTATTGATTGACTCATGATCACCGGTTGATGGGATCAGTGATTGTCAGGATCGCTGATTGACTTGCACACCCCTGATTGAGTTGATAATTGACCGAGAGGATCATTGACACAGGGATCACTGATTGACTGGATCACTGATTGATGGAATCATTGATTGACACAGGGATCACTGATTGACAGGATCACTGATTGACTAGATCACTGATTGACACGAGTTCACTGGTTGATGGGACCAGTGATTGTCAGGATCAATGATTCACACGGGCATCACCTATTGACAGGATCACTGATTGATGGAATCAATGATTGATAGGATCACCGATTGAAAGGGGTTCACTGATTGATGAGATCACTGATTGACAGATGATCACTGATTGATTGGATCACTGATTGGCACGGGGGTCACTGATTGATGGGACCATTGATTGACTGGATCACTGATTCACTAGTCCACTGATTGACAGGGGATCACTGATTGCTGGGATCATTGATTGCCAGAGGATCACTGATTGACTGGATCACTGATTGACACGGAGATCACTGATTGACAGGATCACTGATCATCTGGATCACTGATTCACTAGAGCACCGATTGACACTGGATCACGGATTGATGGGATTACTGATTGACAGAGGATAATTGACTGACTGGATAACTGATTGACATGGGGATCACTGATTGATGGGATCACTGATTGACTGGATCATTGTATTGATACGGGATCATTGATTGACGAGGTCACTGATTGACCGGCTCAATCATCGACATGGGGCTCACTGATTGACATGGGACCACTGATTAACAGGATCACTGATTGACACAGACATCACTAATTGACTAGATCGTCGATTGACGGAATCACTGATTGACAGGATCACTGATGGAATCGGGAACACTGATTGAAACGGGATCACTGATTATCACGGGTATCACTGATTGACCTGAGCATTGAACGAGATGATTATTGATTGACACAGTGATCACTGATTGATGGGATCACTCCTTGACATGGTGATCACTGATTGGCGGGATCACTGATTGACAGGATCATTGATTGATTCGCCCATTGATTGAAAGGGGATCACTGATTGACACGGGATGACTGATTGACAGGGGGATCACTGATTGACTGGATCACTGACTGAATCAGTGCTTGATACGGGAGCGATAATTGTCGTGAAGATCACTGATTGACACGGGATCACTGATTGACACGCTGATCACTGATTGAAGGAATCACTGTCTGGATTATTGTTTGACACGGGGATTGCTGATTGACACTGGCTTCACTGATTGACACAGGGATCACGGATTGACACGGCATCACTGATTGACACGTGGATCACCGATTAACAAGGAATCACTAATTGACGAGATCGCTAATTGACAGGATCATTGATTGACACGGGGATCATTGAATGATGAAATCACTGATTGCCGGGATCACTGATTGACATGGGAATCACTGATTGACATGGGCTCACCGACTGATACAGGGTTCACTGATTGACAGGATAATTGATTGTCACGGGGCTCACTAATTGACGAGATCGCTAATTGACATGATCATTGATTGACATGGGATCACTGATTGGCACGGGGATCATTTTTTGAAGAATCACTGATTGAGAGAGGATCACTGATTGACATGGTGATCACTGATGGACGGGATCATTGATTGAAACGGGGATCATTGAATGACGGGAACACTGATTGCCGGGATCGCTGATTGACACGGGGATCACTGATTGACATTGGATCACTGATTGACACGGCTTTAACTGGTTGACGCGACCACTGATTGACCGGATCACTGATTGACTCAGGGATCACTGATTGACGGGATCACTGATTGTCATTGGTTGATATGGAGATCACCGATTGAGTGGATCACTGACAGAGGATCACTGATTGGTTGGATCACTGATTGACACGGGGATCACTGATTGATAGGATCATTGATTGAGTGGATCACTGATTCACATGGGGATCAGGATGGGACGGTTCCACTGATTAACAGGATCATTGATTGACACAGGGCTCACCGATTGATGGGATCACTAATTGACACGGGGAACACTGAATGATGGGATCGCAGATTAACACAGGATCACTGATTGACATACAGATCACCGATTGACAGGATCACCTATTGACTGAATCACTGGTTGACAGGTCACCGATTGAAACGGGATCACTGATTGATGGGATCACTGATTGACATGGGGATCACTCATTGATGGGATCACCGATTGACACTGGGATCAGTGATTGATATGGGGATTATTGACTGACGGGATCACATATTGCCAGGATCACAAATTGATACAGGTATCACTGATTGACAGGATCACTGAATGACATGGGGATCACTGATAAAAAACAAATCACTGATTGAATGGATCACTGACATGGAATCATTGATTGATATGGGGAGCACTGATTGATTGGATCACTAATCGACGGGGTCACTGAATGATTGGATCACTGATTGAAATTGGGATCACTGGTTGATTGGATCACCGATTGACAGGATCACTGAATGTCATGGGGATAACTGACACGGTGATCACTGATTGATGGGCTCACTGATTGACATAGGATCACTAATTGACACGTGTATTATTGACTGGCCTGACCATTGATTGAGATGATCATTGATAGACACGGGTGTTACTGATTGGCTGGATCACTGATTGACGGAATCAGTGATTGACATGGGGATTCGTGATTGGCACTGGATCACTGATTGATCAGATCACTGATTGACAGGATCACTGATTCACTAGACCACTGATTTACACTGGTTCACTGATTGATGGTATCACTGATTGGCAGAAGGTCACAGATTGGCTGGATCACTGATTGCCACAGGGATCACTGATTGATAGGATCATTGATTGAGTAGTTCACTGTTTCACACAGGGATCAGGATGGGAGAGTGCCACTGATTTACACGATCATTGATTGACAAAGGGTTCACCAATTGACGGGATCACTAATTGACACGGGGAACACTGATTGATGGGATTGCAGATTGACACGGGATCACTGATTGACAGGATCATTGATTAAAAGGAATCCATGATTGAAAGGATCAATGATTGACATGGGATCCGTGATTGATATGGGGATCATTGACTGACGGGAACACATATTGCCAGGATCACGAATTGATACAGGTATCACTGATTGACAGGATCACTGATTGACATGGGGATCACTGATCAAAACAAATCACTGATTGAATGGATCACTGCCATGGAATCATTGATTGATATGGGGAGCACTGATTGATTGGATCACTAATCGACGGGGTCACTGAATGATTGGATCACTGATTGGAATTGGGATCACTGGTTGATTGGATCACCGATTGACAGGATCACTGAATGTCATGGGGATAACTGACACGATGATCACTGATTGATGGGCTCACTGATTGACATAGGATCACTAATTGACACGTGTATTATTGACTGGCCTGACCATTGATTGAGATGATAATTGATAGACACGGGTGTCACTGATTGGCTGGATCACTGATTGACGGAATCAGTGATTGACATGGGGATTCGTGATTGGCACTGGATCACTGATTGATGAGATCACTGATTGACAGGTTCACTGATTCACTAGACCACTGATTTACACAGGATCACTGATTGATGCTATCACTGTTTGGCAGACGGTCACAGATTGGCTGGATCACTGATTGCCACAGGGATCACTGATTGATAGGATCATTGATTGAGTAGTTCACTGCTTCACACGGGGATCAGGATGGGACAGTGCCACTGATTTACACGATCATTGATTGACAAAGGGCTCACCAATTGACGGGAGCACTAATTGACACGGGGAACACTGATTGATGGGATCGCAGATTGACACGGGATCACTGATTGACTGGATCACTGGTTGACAGGTCACCGATTGAAATGGGATCACTGCTTGATGGAATCACTGATTGACACAGGGATCACTGATTGATGGTATCACTGATTGACAGAGGAGCACTGATTGACTGGATCACTGATTGGCATTGGTTGACATGGAGATCACTGATTGACTGGATCACTGACAGAAGGTCACAGAATGGCTGGATCACTGATTAACATGGGGATTACTGATTGATAGAATCATTGATTGAGTAGATCACTGATCAGGGTGGGATGGTGCCACTGATTTACAGGATCATTGATTGATACAGGGCTCAACAATTGACGGGATCACTAATTGACACGGGGAACACTGATTTCTGGGAACGCAGATTGACACGGGATCACTGATTGGCGGGATCACTGGTTGACATGATCACCGATTGACATAGGGATCACCGATTGGCAGGATCGCCAATTGATTGGATCGCTGGTTGACAGGTCACCGATTGAAATGGGATCACTGATTGATGGGATCACTGATTGACAAAGGATCACTGATTGATGGGATTACCGATTGATACTGGGATCACTGATTGATGGGATCGCTTATTGGCATGGGTCACTGATTTGACGGGATCACTGATTGACAGGATCATTGAATAAAAAGGAATCTCTGATTGAAAGGATCAATGATTTACACAGGATCATTGATTGATATGGGGATCATTGACTGAGGGATCACATATCGACAGGATCACTATTTGATACAGGTATCACTGATTGATAGGCTCACCGATTGACATAGGGATCACTGATTAAAACGAATCACTGATTGAATGGATCACTGGCATGCTATCATTGATTGATATGGGGATCACTGATTGATTGGATCACTAATCGACAGGGTCACTGAATGAATGGATTACTGATTGAAATTGGGATCACGGATTGATTGGATCACCGATCGACAGGATCACTGAATGTCATGGGGATAACTAATCCTGTGCTCACTAATTGATGGGCTCACTGATTGACATGGGATCACTAATTGACACGTGTATCACTGACTGACCTGACCATTGATTGAGATGATCATTGATTGACACGGGTGTCACTGATTGACAGGATCACTGATTCACTAGACCACTGATTTACACTGGATCACTGATTGAGTGGATTACTGAGAGATTGGCTGAATTACTGATTGACACAGGGATCGCTTATTGATAGGATCATTGATTGAGTGTATGAATTATTAACACGGGGATCAGGATGGGACATGCAACTGATTTACAGGATCATTGATTGACAAAAGGCTCACCAATTGACGGGATCAGTAATTGACATGGGGAACACTGATTGCTGGGATCGCAGATTGACACGGGATCACTGATTCACGGGATCACTGATTTACATGATCACCGATTGAGTGGATCGCTGGTTGACAGGTCACCGATTGAAACAGGATCATTGATTGATGGGATCACTGATTGACAGATGATGACTGATTGACTGGATCACTGGTTGACACGGGCATCACTGATTGACTGGATCACTGATTGTCTTTGTTGATGTGGAGATCACTGATTGAGTGGATCATTGACAGAAAGTCACAGATTGGCTGGATCACTGATTGACACAGGGATTACTGATCGATAGGATCATTGATTGAGTGGATCATTGATTCACACCGGGATCAGGGTGGGACAGTGCCACTGATTTACATTATCATTGATTGATAAAGGGATCACCAATTGATGGGATCACTAATTGACATGGGGAATACCGATTACTGGGATCGGAGATTGACACGGGATCACTGACTGATGGGATCACTGATTCAAATTATCACCGATTGACATAGGGATCACCTATTGACAGGATCACCGATTGACTGGATCGCTGGTTGAAAGGTCACCGATTGAAATGGGATCACTGATTGATGGGATCACTGATTGACACAGGGATTGCTGATTGATGGGATCACAGATTGACACTGGGACCATTGATTGATTGGATCACCTATTCAGACTGGGATCACTGATTGATGGGATCACTCATTGACATGGGGCCAATGATTGACAGGATCACTGATTGGCAGAATCGTTGATTAAAATGAATCACCGATTGAAAGGATCACTGATTGACACGGAATCAATGATTGATATGGGGATCACTGCTTGATGGAATCACATATTGACAGGATCACTAATTGACACATGGATCACTGATTGACAGGATCACTGCTTCACATGGGGATCACTGATTAAAATGAATCACTGATTGAATGGATCACTGACACTGAATCATTGATTGATATTGGGATCACTAATCAACGGGGTCAATGAATGACTGGATCACAGATTGAAATTGGGATCACTACTGATTGGATCACTGATCGACGGGATCACTGAATGACATGGGGATAACTGATTGACACGGTGATCACTGATTGACATGGGATCATTGAGTGACACGTGTGAAACTGACTGACCTGACCATTGATTGAGAGGATCATTATTGACGGGATCACGCATCGACATAGTGATCACTGATTGATGGGATCACTGATTGACATGGGATCACTGATTGACACGTGTATCACTGACTGACCTGACCATTGATTGAGAGGATTATTGATTGACATGGATGTCACTGATTGGCTGGATCACTTATTGATGGAATCACTGATTGACATTGGTGATTCGTGATTGACACAGGATCACTGATTGATGAGATCACTGATTGACAGGATCACTGATTAACTAGACCACTGATGTACACTGGATCACTGCTTGATGGGATCGCTGATTGACAGAGGATCAGTGATGGACTGGTTCACTGATTGACATGGAATCACTGGTTGATGGGATCACTGCTTGACTGGATCACCTATTCGCTAGACCACTGATTGACACGGGTTCAATGATTGATTGGATCACTGATTTACAGAGGATCACTGATTGACTGGATCACTGATTGACACTGGGATCACTGATTGACTGGATCACGGATTGTCATTGGTTGATATGGAGATCACGGATTGAGTGGATCACTGACAGAGGGCCACTGATTGGCTGGATCACTGATTGACACGGGGGTCATTGACTGATAGAATCATTGGTTGAGTGGTTCACTGATTCACAGGGGATTCAGGATGGGCCAGTACCACTGAATTACGGGATCATTGATTGACACAGGGCTCACCGATTGACGGGATCACTAATTGACATGGGGAACACTGATTGCTGGGATCGCATATTGACACGGGATCACTGATTGACATTATCACCGATTGACATAGGGATCACCGATTGAAATTGGATCACTGATTGATGGGATCACTGATTGACACGGGAATCTCTGATTGAGGGGATCACCAATTGACACTGGGATCACTGATTGATGGGATCACCGATTGCCACTGGGATCACTGATTGATGGGATCATTTATTGACATGGGGTCACTGATTGACAGGATCATAGATTGACTGGATCATTGATTAAAAGCAATCATTGATTGATAGGATCACTGATTGACACGGGATCATTGATTGATATAGGGATAATTGACTGGTGGGATCACATATTGACAGGATCACTAATTAACACAGGTATCACTGATTGACAGGATCACTGATTGACATTGGGATCACTGATGAAAATGAATCACTGATTGAATGGATCACTGACATGGAATCATTGATTGATATGGAGATCACTGATTCTTTGGATCATTAATCGACGGGGTAATTGAATGACTGGATCACTTATTGAATTTGTGATCACTGAATGATTGGACCACTGATCGATGGGATCAAAGAATGTCATGGGGATAACTGACACGATGATCACTGATTGATGGGATCGCTGATTGACACAGGATCACCGATTGACATGACCACTGATTGACCGGATTACTGATTGACTTGGGGATCACTGATTGACGGGATCACTAATTGTCATTGATTGATATGGAGATCACTGATTGAGTGGATCACTGATTGACAGAGAATCAGTGATTGGCTGGATCACAGATTGATACGGTGATCACTGATTGATGGGATTATTGATTGATTGGATCACTGATTCACACGGGGATCACTGATTGGCAGGATCACAGATTGACACGTACATCACCGATTGACAGGATCACAGATGGAAACGGGAACACTGATTTACATGGGATCACTGATTAATACTGGTATCACTGATTGATCTGATCATTAATTGAGATGATTATTGATTGACACTGTGATCACTGATTGACAATGGATCACTGTTCCACAGGATCAATGTTTGACACGTAATCATTGATTGACAACAGATAACTGATGGACGGGATCACTGATTGATAATGGAATCACCGATTGATGCGACCACTGATTGACCGGATCACTGATTGACTCGGGGATCACTGATTGAGGGGATCACGGATTGTCATTGTTTGATATGCAGATCACCGATTGAGTGGATCACTGACAGAGGATCACTGATTTGCTGGATAACTGATTGGCACAGGGATCACTGATTGATAGGATCATTGATTGAGTGGATCACTGATTCACATGGGGATCAGGATGGGATGGTGCCACTGATTTACAGGATCATTGATTGACACAGGGCTCACCGATTGATGGGATCACTAATTGACACGGGGAACACTGATTGATGGGATCGCAGATTAACACGGGATCATTGATTGACATACGGATCACTGATTGACAGGATCACTGATTGACTGGATCACTGGTTGACAGGTCACCAATTGAAATGGAATCACTGATTGACACGGGGATCACTCATTGATGGGATCACCGATTGACACTGGGATAACTGATTATGGGATCACCGATTGACACTGGGATCACAGATTGATGGAGTCACTTATTGGCATGAGGTCACTTATAGACTGGATCACTGACTAACATGATCATTGATTAAAAGTAATCCATGATTGAAAGGATCACTAATTGACATGGGATCATTGGTTGATGTGGGGGTCATTGACTGACGGGATCACATATTTTCAGGATCACTAATTGATACAGGTATCACTGATTGACAGGATCACTGATTGACATGGGGATCACTGAATAAAAGGAATCACTGATTGAATGGATCACTGACATGGAATCATTGATTGATATGGGGAGCACTGATTGATTGGATGTCTAATCGAGGGGTCACTGAACGATTGAATCACTGATTGAAATTGGGATCACTGATTGATTGGATCACCGATCGACAGTATCACTGAATGTCATGGGGATAACTGACACGGTGATCACTGATTGATGGGCTCACTGATTGGCATATGATCACTAATTGACACGTGTATCACTGACTGACCTGACGATTGATTGAGGTGATCATTGATTGACACGGGTGTCACTGATTGGCTGCATCACTGATTGACGGAATCAGTGATTGACATGGGGATTAGTGATTGATACAGGATCACTGATTGATGAGATAACTGATTGACAGGATCACTGATTCACTAGACCACTAATTTACACAGGATCACTGATTGATGGTATCACTGATTGACAGAGGATCACTGATTGACTGGATCACTGATTGACACTGGGATCACTGATTAACTGGATCACTGATTGTCATTGATTCATATAAAGATCACTGATTGAGTGGATCACTGAGTGAAGGTCACAGATTGGCTGGATCATTGATTGACATGATGGTCACTGATTGATAGGATCATTGATTGAGTGGATCACTGATTCACATGGTGATCAGGATGGGATGGTCCACCGATTTACAGGATAATTGATTGACACAGGGCTCACCGATTGACGGGATCACTAATTGACACGGGGAACACTGATTGATGGGACCGCATATTAACACGGGATCACTGATTGACGGGATGACTGATTGACATGAACATCGGTTGACATAGGGATCACTGATTGACAGGACAACTGATTCACTGGATCGCTGGTTGAAAGGCCTCCGATTGAAACAGGATCACTGATTGATGGGATCACGGATTGACACAGGGATCACTGTTTGATGGAATCGCCGATTGACACTGGGACCACTGATTCATGGGATCACCGATTGAGACTGGGATCACTGATTGATGGGATCACTTATTAACATGGGGTCACTGACTGACGGGATCACTGATTGACATGATCAATGATTAATATGAATCACTGATCGAAAGGATCACTGATTGACACGGAATCAATTATTGATATGGGGATCATTGCCTGATGGGATCACATATTGACAGGATCACTAATTGACACATGCATCACTGATTGACAGGATCACTGCTTCACATGAGGATCACCGATTAAAATGAATCGCTGATTGAATGGATCACTGACACGGAATCAGTGATTCACATGGGGATCACATTTACAGGATCATAGATTGACACAGGGCTCACTGATTGACCCGATCACTAATTGACACAGGGTACACTGATTGACGGGATCGCTGATTACCATGAGATCACTGATTGACAAGATCACTGATTGACATGATCACTGATTGATATAGGAATCACTGATTGGCAGAATCACCGATTGACTGGATCACTGTTTAACAGGATCATCGATGAACCGGAGTAACTGATTGATGGGATCACTGATTGACACGGGAATCACTGATTGAAGGGATCATCGATTAACACTGGGATCACTAATTGATGGAATCACTGATTGACACAGGTATCACTGATTAACACTGGCATCACTGATTGACCTGATCATTGATTGAGAGGATTATTGATTGACACGGCGATCACTGATTGACAATGGATCACTGATTCACGGGATCAATGATTGATACAAGTAACTGATTGACACCAGATAACTGATAGACAGAATCACTGATTGACACGGGATCACTGATTGATGCGACCACTGATTGACCGGAACACTGATTGACTCGGGAATCACTGATTGACGGGATCACTGATTATCACTGGTTGATATGGAGATCACTGATTGAATGGATCGCTGAGTGACAGAGAATCACTGATTGGCTGAATCACTGATTGACACATGGATCACTAATTGAATGGATCACTGATTGACTTGATCACTGATTCACACGGGGATCATGATGTGACGGTGCCACTGATGGACGGAATCACTGATTGACACGGGATCATTGATTGATTCAACCACTGATTGACCGGAACACTGATTGACTCGGGAATCACTAATTGACACGGGGAACACTAATTGACTGGATTGCTGATTGACACAGGATCACTGATTGACAAGATCACTAATTGGCAGGATCACTGCTTGATAAGGCAATCACAAATGTACACGGAATCATTGATGGGATCACTGACTGGCAGTGTTATTGATTGACGGGGTCACCGATTGACACTGGGATCACTGGTTGACACGGGTCACTGATTGACATGGGGATCACTGATTAACAAGGAATCACTGATTGACGAGATCGCTAATTGGCAGGATCACTGATTGACAAGCCGATCACTGATGGCCATGGAATCACTGATGGGATCACTGATTGACGGGATCACTGATTGACATGGGTATCAGTGATTGACTGGATCACCGATTGACACTGGGATCACTGATTCATAGAATCAATGATTGACGCGAGTATCACTGATTGACTGGATCACTGATTGAGACGGGATTACTGATTGATGGGATCACTGATTGACACAGGAATCACTGATTGATGGGATCACCGATTGACACTGGGATCACTGATTGACATGGAGATCACTGATTAACAAGGACTCATTGATTGACGAGATCTGTATTGACAGAATCACCGATTGACATGGGATCACTGATTGATTAGGTAACTGATTTATACAGGGCTCAATGATTGATGGGATCACTGATTGACATGGGGCTCACTAGTTGAAAGGATCACTGATTGACACCAGGAATACTGATTGACCGAAGCGCTGATTGACTCGCGAACACTGATTGATGGGCCCATTGATTGACTGGATCACCGATTGAGATGGGATCACTGATTGATGGGATCACTGATTGACATGGGAATCACTGAGTGATGCAATCACCGGATCACTTATTAACATGGGATTCACTGATTGACTGGATCACTGATTGACAGGATCATTGATTGATTCGCCCACTGATTGACAGGATCACTAATTGGTTGAATCACAGATTAACACGGGGATCACTGATTGCTAGGATCACTGATTGACTGGATCACTGATTCACACGAGGATCACGATGTGAAGGTGCCACTGATTTACAGGATCATTGCTTGAAACTGGGCTCACTGATTGACAGGATCACTAATTGACACGGGGGACACTGATTGATCGGATCGATGATTGACACGGGATCTACTGATTGATATGGGATCACTGATTAACACGTGTATCACTGACTGACCTGACTTTTGATTGAGAGGATCATTGATTGATACATGTGTCACTGATTGGCTGGATCGCTGATTGAAGGAATCAGTGATTGACATGGAAATTCGTGATTGACATGGGATCACTAACTGATGGGATCACTGATTGACACAGGAATCTCCGATTGATGGGATGACTAATTGACATGGGATCATTGATTGATGGGATCACTGATTGACTCCGGCTCATTGATTGACACGGGGATCACAGATTGACTGGATCACTGATTGATACAGGATCACTGATTGACACGGGGATCTCAGATTGATGGGATCACTGATTGACACTGGGATCACTGATTGATGGTATTGCTGATTGACACAGGATCACTGATTGACATGGCGATCACTGATTGACAGGATCACTGACTGGATCACTGTTTGACACAGTGATCACTGATTGACACGGGGTTACTGATTGACTCGCGATCACTGATTGACATGGGGATCAGTGATTAACAAAGAAGCACTGATTGACATGATCGCGAATTGACACGATCATTGATTGACATGGGATCACGATTGACACTAAGTTCTCTGATTGACAGAGGACCACTGATTGACTGGCTCACTAATGTACATGGGGATCACTGATGGATGGGATAATTGATTGACGAGATCATTGAGTGACATGGGATAATTGATTGACCAGATCACCGATTGATGGGATCACTGATTAACATGTGGATCACTGATTGACATGGGGATCACTGATTGATGGAATCACTGATTGACATGGGAATCACTGATTGACATGGGACCACTGATCGACTAATTGATTGATTGACAAGTGATCACTGATTGATTGGATCACTGATTGAGAGGATCACTGACAGGGACATCACTGATTGACAGGATCACCGATTGACTAATTGCCTGATTGACACGTGACCACTGATTGACTGATTGACTCGGGGAAGACTGATGGGATCACTGACTGAATCACTCATTCGCTATATCACTCATTGATAGAGTTTCACTGGTTGACTTGATCACTGAAACGGGGATCACCAATTGACTGGATCACTGCCATAGGGATCACTGATTGACACAGAATCTGAGATGGACGGGATCATTGATTGACTAGATCACTGATTGACATGTGATCGCTGTTTGATGGGATCAGTGCTTGACAGAGGACCACTGATTGATACGGACATCACCGATTGACAGGATCACTGATTGATGGAATCACTGATTGAAACAAGATCACTGATTGATGTGATCACTGATTGACTGGATCACTGATTCACTAGATCACAGATTGACACTGTACAACTGATTGATGGAATCACTGATTGACAGAGGATCACTGATTCACTCGATCACTGATTGACACTGGGCCACTGATTGATGGAATCACTGATTGACAGAGGATCGCTGATTAATTGGATCACTGATTTACATGGGGATCATGAATGGACGGGATCATTGATTAACGGGATCATTGATTGCCATGGGATAATTGATTGACCGGTTCACTGATTGACATGATCACCGATTGACAAAATAACCAATTGACAGGATCACTGATTGACAGGATCGGCGATTGAAAAGGATCACTGCTTAATGGGATCACTGATTGACACAGGAATCACTGATTGACACGTGCATCACCGATTAACAGGATCACCGATTGACACGATCACTGATTGACAGGATCACCGATTGGCACTGGGATCAATGATTGATGAGATCACTGATTGACAGGGATATCACTGATTGATATGGGAATCACTGATTGACGGGATCACTGATTGACAGTACCACTGATTGATTCGACCACTGATCGACACGGGGATCACTAATTGACACAGCATCACTGATTGAAATTGGATTCACTGGTTGATGGGATTACTGATTGACGAGATCACTGATTGTCACAGAGATAACTGATTGACACGGTGATCACTGATTGATGGGATCACTTGATTGACATGGGATCACTGATTGACACGTGTATCACTGATTGACCTGACCATTGATTGAGAGGATCTTTGATTGACACGGGTGTCACTGATTGGTTGGATCACTGATTGAAGGAATCACTGATTGACATGGCGATGCGTGATTAACACGGGATCTCAAACTGACGATATCATTGATTGGCAGTGTCACTGATTGACTCGAACACTGATTGACATGGGTATCACTGATTGACGCGGGTCGCTGATTGACATGGGGATCACTGATTGATATGGGGATCACTGATTAACAAGGAACCATTAATTGACGAGATCACTAATTGGCAGGATCACTGACACGGGGATCACAGATTGAAATCATCACTGATTGATTGGATCACTGATTGACACGGGGATCACAATGTGACGGTGCCACTGATTTACAGGATCATTGATTGACACAGGGCTCACTGATTGACGGGATCACTAATTGACACGGGGAACACTCGTTGACGGGATCGCTGATTGACACGGAATCACTGATTGACACGGGTCACTGATTCATATGGGGATTAGTGATTGACATGGGGATCAGTGATTAACAAGAAATCACTGATTGACGAGATCACTAATTGTCAGGATCACTGGTTGATGGGATCACGTATCGACATGATCATTAATTGACGCAGGTATCTCTGGTTGACAGTATCACTGATTGACATGGGGATCACTGATTAAAAGGAATCGCTGATTGAAAGGATCACTGATTGACACGGGATCATTGATTGATAGTGGGACCATTGATTGATGGGATCACATATCAACAGGATCACTCATTGACACAGCTATCACTGATTGACATAGAAATCACTGATTAAAAGAAATCACTGATTCAATGGATTGACACAGGATCATTGATTGACACGGGTATCACTGATTGACATGGGGATCAGTGATTGACATGGGGATCAGTGATTAACAAGGAATCACTGATTGACGAGGTCACTAATTGGCAGGATCACTGATTGAGAAGGCGATCACTGATGGACACAGAATTAGTGATGGGATCAGTGATTGACGAGATCAGTGATTGACTCGGGATCACTGATTGATGGGACCACTGATTGACACGGGTATCACTGATTGACTGGATCACTAATTGACACTGAGTCACTGATTGACTCGGGTCACTGATTGACATGGGGATCAATGATTAACAAGGACTCATTGACTGATGAGATCATTATTGACAGGATCACCGTTTGACACGGAATCGCTGATTGATTAGATCACTGATTGATACAGGGATCACTGCTTGATGGGATCACTGATTGACACGGGGATCACTGTTTGAAGGGATTTCTGATTGACATGGGATCACTGATTGACGGGATCACTGTTTGACATGATCACCGATTGACATAGGGATCACCGATTGACAGGATCACCGATTGACAGGATCACTGTTTGACAGGATCACCAATTGATAGAATCAGTGATTGACACGGGAATCACTTATTGAAGGGATCACCGATTGACAATGGGATCCCTGATTGATGGGATCACTTATTGACATGAGGATCACTGATTGACAGGATCACTGATTGACAGGATCATTGATTGATTTGCGCACTGATTGAAATGGGGATCACTGATTGACACGGGTCACTGATTGACTCAGGATCACTGATGGCCATGGGGTTCATTGATTAAAAGGAATCACTGATTGAAAGGGGATCACTGATTGGCTAGATCACTGATTGACACAGGGATCGCGATGTGACAGTGTCACTGATTTACAGGATCATTGATTGACAAAGGGCTCACTGATTGACGGGATCACTAATTGACACGGGAAACACTCGTTGACGGGATCGCTGATTGACATGAGATCACTGATTGACACAGGATCACTGATTGACACGGGTATCACTGATTGGCTGGATCACTGTTTGACATGGGATCACTGATTGACGGTATCACTGATTGGCTGGTTCACTGATTGACGGAATCACTGATTGACATGGGTCACTGATTCACATGGGGATTAGTGATTGACATGGGGATCAGTGATTAACAAGAAATCACTGATTGACTAGATCACTAATTGGCAGGATCACTGATTGATGGGATCACGTATCGACATGATCATTAATTGACGCAGGTATCACTGGTTGACAGTATCACTGATTTACATGGGGATCACTGATTAAAAGGAATCACAGATTGAAAGGATCACTGATTGACACGGGATCATTGAGTGATATTGGGACCATTGATTGAATGGATCACATATCGACAGGATCACTAATTGACACAGCTATCACTGATTGACATAGAGATCACTGATTAAAAGGAATCACTGATTCAATGGATCACTGATTCACACAGGATCATTGATTTACACGGGTATCACTGATTGACATGGAGATCAGTGATTGACATGGGGATCAGTGATTAACAAGGAATCACTGATTGACGAGGTCACTAATTGGCAGGATCACTGATTGAGAAGGCGATCACTGATGGACGCAGAATTAGTGATGGGATCTGTGATTGAAGGGATCAGTGATTGACTCAGGATCACTGATTGATGGGACCACTGATTGACACGGTATCACTGATTGACTGGATCACTGATTGACACTGAGTCACTGATTGACTCGGGGTCACTGATTGACATGGGAATCAATGATTAACAAGGACTCATTGACTGATGAGATCATTATTGACAGGATCACCAATTGACACGGAATCACTGATTGATTAGATCACTGATTGATACAGGGATCACTGCTTGATGGGATCACTGATTGACACCGAGATCACTGTTTGAAGGGATTACTGATTGACACGGGAACACTGATTGACGGGATCACTGTTTGACATAATCACCGATTAACATAGGGATCACCGATTGACATGATCACCGCTTGACGGGATCACTGTTCGACAGGATCACCAATTGATGGAATCAATGATTGACACAGGAATCACTTATTGAAGGGATCACCGATTGACAATGGAATCCCTGGTTGATGGGATCACTTAATGACATGAGGATCACTGATTGACAGGAACACTGATTGACAGGATCATTGATAGATTTGCGCACTGTTTGAAATGGGGATCACTGATTGACACAGCTCACTGATTGACTCAGGATCACTGATTGACATGGGGATCATTGAATAAAAGGAATCACTGATTGAAAGGGGATCACTGATTGGCTAGATCACTGATTGACACGGGGATCACGATGTGACAGTGTCACTGATTTACAGGATCATTGATTGACACAGGGCTCACTGATTGACGGGATCACTAATTGACACGGGGAACACTGATTGACGGGATCGCTGATTGACACAGGATCACTAATTGACGGGATCACTGATTGACACAGACATCACCGATTGACAGGATCACTGATTGACGGAGTCACTGATTGACATGGGATCACTGATTAACACTGGTATCACTGATTTACTTGATCATTGATTGAGATGATTATTGATTGACACAGGGATCACTGATTGACTGGATCACCAATTGATGGAATCAATTATTGACACGGGAATCACTTATTGAAGGGATCACCGATTGACAATGGGATCCCTGGTTGATGGGATCACTTATTGACATGAGGATCACTGATTGACAGGATCACTGATTGACAGGATCATTGATAGATTTGCGCACTGATTGAAATGGGGATCACTGATTGACACGGCTCACTGATTGACGCAGGATCACTGATTGACATGGGGATCATTGATTAAAAGGAATCACTGATTGAAAGAGGATCACTGATTGGCTAGATCACTGATTGACACAGGGATCACGATGTGACAGTGTCACTGATTTACAGGATCATTGATTGACACAGGGCTCACTGATTGACGGGATCACTAATTGACACAGGATCACTAATTGACGGGATCACTGATTGACACAGACATCACCGATTGACAGGATCACTGATTGACGGAGTCACTGATTGACACGGGATCACTGATTAACACTGGTATCACTGATTTACTTGATCATTGATTGAGATGATTATTGATTGACACAGGATCACTGATTGACTGGATCACTGATTGACACGTGGATCACTGATTGACGGGACTACTGATTGACACGAGGAACACTGATTGATGGGATCGCTGATTGACATGGGATCACTGGTTGAATGGATCACTGATTAACATGATCACTGATTGACATAGGGATCACCAATTGACATGATCACTAATTGACAGGATCACATTTTGACAGGATCACCGATTGATTGAATCACTGATTGAAATGGGCATCACTAATTGACGCATATATCACTGATTGACAGGATCACTGATTGGTATGGGGATCACTGATTAAAATGAATCACTGATTGAATGGATCACTGATTGACATGAGATAATTGATTTATATGGGGATCACTGATTGATTGGCTCACTGATCGAATGGATCACTGAATGACTGGATCACTGATTGAAATTGGGATAGATGTGATCGCTGATCGAGATCACTGAATGACATGGGTTAACTGATTGACACGGTGATCACTGATTGATGGGATCACTGATTTACATGGGATCACTGATTGACATATGTATCACTGACTGACCTGACCATTGATTGAGAGGATCATTGAGTGACGCGGTTGTCAATGATTGGCTGGATCACTGATTGATGGAATCACTGATCGACATGGCGATGCGTGATTGAAAGGATCACTAACTGACAAAATCACTGATTGGCACTGTCATTGATTGACTCAACCACTGATTGACACAGGGTCACTGATTGACACAGGATCACTGATTGACAGGGGATCATTAATTGATATGTGTCACTGATCGAAAGGATCACATATCGAATGGATCACTAATTGAGGCAGATATCACTGAATGACAGGATCACTGAGTGATATGGGGATCACTGATTAAAAGGAATCATTGATTGATACTGGGGTCACTGATTGATGGGATCATTTATTGCCATGGGGATCACTGATTGAAGGGATCAATGACTGACAGGATTATTGATTGATTCGCCCACTGATTGACATGGGGTTACTGATTGACACGGGATCACTGATTGACAGGATCACTGATTGATATGGAGATCACTGATTAAAAGGAATTAATGATTGATTCTGGGGTCACTGATTGATGGGATCATTTATTGAGATGGTGATCACTGATTGATGGGATCACTGACTGGCAGGATAATTGATTGCTTCGCCCACTGATTGACATGGGGTCACTGATTGACACAGGATCACTGATTGACAGGGAATCACCGATTGACACCGCATCATTGATTGATATGGATCACTGATTGACGGGATCACATATCGGAAGAATCACTAATTGACGCAGGTATCACTGATTGACAGTATCCCTGATTGACATAAGGATCACCGATTAAAATGAATCACTGATTGAAAGGATCACAGATTGACACGGGATCATTGATTGATATGGGCCTCACTGCTCGACTGGATCACTGATCAACTGGATCACTGAATGACTGGATCACTTTTTGAAATTGGAATCACTCTCTGATGGGATCACTGATTGACATGATCACTGATTGAAATGGGATCACTGATTGATGGGATCCATGAATGACAGGTTCTCTGATTCATGAAACTACTGATTGGCACTGGATCACTGATTGATGGGATCACTGATTGACTGGATCATTGATTTGATACAGGGTCATTTATTGATGGGATCACTGATTGACGGGATCACTCATCGACATGGGGATCACTGATTGACAGGATCACTGATTGACAGGATCACTGATTGACACGGACATCACCGATTGACAGGATCACCGATTGATGGAGTCACTGATTGACAGGATCGCTGATGGAAACGGGAACACTGATTGACAGGGTATCACTGATTAACAGTGGTATCACTGATTGATCTGATCATTGATTGATGTGATTATTGATTGACACGGGGATCAATGATTGACATGGGGAGCACTGATTGACATGATCACTGATTGACAGGATCGTTGAGTCGTTCGCCCACTGATTGACAGGGGATCACTCGTTGACACAGGATCACTGATTGACATGGGATCACAGATTGACTGGATTACTGACTGGATTGCTGCTTGACACAGGGAGCGCTGATTGACACGGGGATCACTGATTGACACGAGATCACTGATTGGCACGGGGATCACTGTTTGGTGGGATCACTGTCTGGATTACTGTTTGACACACGGATCACCGATTGTCACTGGGATCACTGATTGACACAGGGATCACTGATTGACACGGGATCACTGATTGAATCGGGATCACTAATTGACATGGGGATCACTGATTAACAAGTAATCACTAATTGACGAGGTTGCTAATTGACAGGATTATTGATTGTCATAGGATTACTGATTGACACGGGGATCACTTATTGAATGGATCACTGATTGGCAGAGGATCACTGATTGACTAGATCACTGATTGACATGGGGATGACTGATGGGCGGGATCATTGATTGACATGATCATTGATTAACACATAGAGCATTGAATGACGGGATCACTGATTGTTGGGATCACTGATAGACATGGGGATCACTGATTGACATGGAGATCACTGATTGACGGGATTACTGATTGACTGGTTCGCTGATTGACAGGTGATCACTGATTTATAGGATCACTGATTGACATGGACTCCACTGATTGACAGGATCAGCGATTGACGGAATCATTGATTGATATGGATCACTGATTGACGGGATCACATAGCGGAAGGATCACTAATTGACGCAGGTATCACTGATTGACAGTATCCCTGATTGACATAAGGACCACCAATTAAAATGAACCACTGATTGAAAGGATCACCGATTGGCATGAAATCATTGATTGATATGGGCCGCACTGCTCGACTGGATCACTGATCGACTGGATCACTGAATGACTGGATCACTTTGTGAAATTGGAATCACTCTCTGATGGGATCACTGATTGACATGATCACTGTTTGAAACGGGATCACTGATTAATGGTATCCATGATTGACCGGTTCAATGAGTCACTAAGCCATTGATTGCCACTGGATCACTGATTAATGAGATCACTGATTGACTGGATCATTGATTTGATACAGGGTCATTGATTGATGGGATCTCTGATTGACGGGATCACTCATCGACATGGGGATCGCTGATTGACAGGATCACTGATTGACACGGACATCACCGATTGACAGGATCACCGTATGACGGAGTCTCTGATTGACAGGATCGCTGATGGAAACGGGAACACTGATTGACAGGGTATCACTGATTAACAGTGGTATCACTGATTGATCTGATCATTGATTGAGGTGATTATTGATTGACACAGGGATCAATGATTGACATGGGGAGCACTGATTGACAATATCACTGATTGACAGGATTGTTGAGTCGTTCGCCCACTGATTGACAGGGGATCACTCGTAGACACGGGATCACTGATTGACAGGGGATCACAGATTGACTGGATCACTGACTGGATCACTGCTTGGCACAGGGAGTGCTGATTGACACGGGGATCACTGATTGACACGGGATCACTGATTGACACAGGGATCACTGTTTGGTGGAATCACTGTCTGGATTACTGTTTGAGATGCGGATCACCAATTGTCACTGGGATCACTGATTGACACAGGGATCACTGATTGACACGGGTTCACTGATTGAATCGGGATCACTAATTGACATGGGGATCACTGATTAACAAATAATCACTAATTGGCGAGGTTGCTAATTGACAGGATTATTGATTGTCATAGGATCACTGATTGACACGAGGATCACTTATTGAATGGATCACTGATTGACAGAGGATCACTGATTGACTAGATCACTGATTGACATGGGGATGACTGATGGGCGGGATCATTGATTGACATGATCATTAATTGACATATAGAGCATTGAATGACGGGATCACTGATTGTTGGGATCACTGATAGACATGGGGATCACTGATTGACATGGGATCACTGATTGACATGGAGATCACTGATTGACGGTATTACTGATTGACACTGGTATCACTGATTGACAGGTGATCACTGATTGACGGGATCACTGATTGATATGGGATCACTGTTTGATGGAATCACCGATTGAAACTGGGATCACTGATTTATGGGATCACTTATTGACATGGGGATCACTGATTGAAGGGATCACTGGTTGACAGGATCATTGATTGATTCGTACACTGATTGACATGCGGATCACTAATTGACGCATATATCACTGATTGACAGGATCACTGATTGGCATGGGGATCACTGATTAAAATGAATCACTGATTGAATGGATCCCTGATTGACACGAGATAATTGATTTATATGGGGATCACTGATTGACTGGATCACTGATCGAATGGATCACTGACTGACTGGGTCATTGATTGAAATTTGGATAGATGTGATCGCTGATCGACGAGATCACTGAATGACATGGGTTAACTGATTGACACGGTGATCACTGATTGATGGGATCACTGATTGACATATATCACCGACTGACCTGACCATTGATTGAGAGGATCATTGAGTGACTCGGTTGTCAATGATTGGCTGGATCACTGATTGATGGAATCACTGATTGATATGGCGATGCGTGATTAAAAGGATCACTAACTGACAAAATCACTGATTGGCAGTGTCATTGATTGACTCGACCACTAATTGACATGGACATCACTAATTGACATGGGATCACTGACTGACAGGATCATTGATTGATTCGCCCACTGATTGACACAGGGTCACTGATTGACACGGGATCACTGATTGACAGGGTGGTCATTGATTGATATGGGTCACTGATTGACAGGATCACATATCAAATGGATCACTAATTGAGGCAGGTTCACTGAATGACAGGAACACTGATTGATATGGGGATCACTGGTTAAAAGGAATCACTGATTGATCCTGGGGTCACTGATTGATGGGCTCATTTATTGGCATGGGGGTCACTGATTGAAGGGATCACTGGCTGACAGGATTATTGATTGATTCGCCCACTGATTGACATGGGGTCACTGATTGACACGGGATCACTGATTGACAGTGGATCACTGATTGACAAGGGGTCATTGATTGATATGGATCACTGACTGGCGGGATCACATATAGACAGGATCAATAATTGATGCAGGTATCACTGATTGACATGATTACTGATTGACACGGGGATCACTGATTAAAAGATATCACTGATTGAAAGGATCACAGATTGACACGGGATCATTAAATGATATGGGTATCACTGATCAACTGAATCAGCGATCGACTGGATCACTGAATGGCAGGGTCGCTGTTTGAAATTGGAATCGCTGTTTGATGGGATCACTGGTCGTCATGATCACTGATTGAACCTTGATCACTGATTGATGGGATCCGGGATTGACAGGATCACTGAGTCACTAGACCACTGATTGACACTGGATCACTGAATGATGGGATCACTGACCGACTGGATCATTGATTTGATACGGGATCATTGATTGATGGGATCACTGATTGACGGGCTCACTCCTCGACATGGGGATTGCTGATTGACTGGATCACTGGTTGACAGGATCACTGATTTGACACGGACATCACCGATTGACGGAATCACTGATTGACGGGATGACTGATGGAAACGGGAACATTGATTGACAGGGAATCACTGATTAACACTGGTATCACAGATTGATCTGATCATTGATTGAGATGATTATTGATTGACACAGGGATTGCTGATTGATTGTATCATTTATTGACATGGGGATCATTGATTGACGGGATCACTGATTGACAGGATCATTGAGTCATTCGCCCACAGATTGGCAGGGGATCACTGATTGATATGGGATCACTGATTGACGGCGGATCACAGATTGACTGGATCGCTGATTGGATCACTGCTTGACACAGGGAGCACTGATTGACACATGAATCACTGATTGACACGGGATCACTAATTCGCACGGGGATCACTGATTGGTGGGATCACTCTCTGGATTACAGTTTGACATGGGGATCGCTGATTGACACTGGGGTCACTGATTGACACAGGGATCAGTGATTGACACGGGGTCACTGATTGACTTGGGATCACCGATTGACACCGGGATCACTGGTTAACAAGGAATCACTAATTGACAAGATCGCTAATTGACAGGATCATTGATTGACGTGGGATCACAGATTGACACGGGGATCAATTACTGAATGGATCACTGATTGGCAGAGGATCACTGATTGACTAGATCACTGATTGACATGGGGATGACTGATGGGCGGGATCATTGATTGACAGGATCATCGATTGACATGGGCAGCATTGAATGACGGGATCACTGATTGTCGTGATCACTGATTGACATGGGGATCACTGATTGACATGAGATCACTGATTGTCATGGAGATCACTGATTGACGGGATTACAGATTGTCTAGTTCACTGATTGACAGGTGATGACTGATTTATAGGATAACTGATTGACACGGAATTCACTGATTGACAGGGTCACCAATTGACAGAATCACTGATTGACTGGATCACTGATTGAAACGCGATCAGTGTTTGATGAGATCACTTATTGACAGGATCGCTGATTCACTAGATCACAGATTGACGCTGAATCACTGATTGATGGGATCACTGATTGACACGGGATATTGATTGATGGGATCACCGATCGAAACTGGGATCACTGATTGATGGGATCACTTATTGACATGGGGATCTCTGATTGATGGGATCACTGATTTCGAAGATCATTAATTGATTCGCATGCTGATTGACATGGTGATCACTGATTGACACAGGTCACTGATTGACTCGGGATCACTGATTGACATGGCGAACATTGATTAAAAGGAATCACGGATTGAAAGCACCACTGATTGACACGGGATCATTGATTGATTATGGGGACCATTGGTTGACTGGATCACTGATCAACGGGATAAATGAATGACTGGATCACCGTTTGAAATTGGGATAGATGTGATCGCTGATCGACGAGATTACTGATTGACATTGGTTAACTGATTGACATGGGATCACTGATTGACTTGTGTATCATTGATTGACCTGACCATTGATTGAAAGGATCATTGATTGACATGGTTGTCACTGATAGGCTGGATCACTGATTGATGAAATCACTGATTGACATGGGGATTCGTGATTGGAAGGATGACTAACTGACAGGATCACTGATTGGCAGTGTCATTGATTGACTCGTCCACTGATTGACACAGGCGTCACTGATTGACACGGGATCACTGATTGACAGGATCATTGATTGATTCGCACATTGATTGACATGGGGTCACTGATTGACACAGAATCATTGATTGACAGCAGATCACTGATTGTAACGGGATAATTGATTGAGATGGATCACTGATTGACAGGATCACATATCGACAGGATCACTAATTGACGCAGGCATCACTGATTGACAGGATCAGTGATTGATATGGAGATCACTGATTGGAAGGAATCACTGATTGAAAGGATCACAGATTGACACGGGATCATTGATTGATATGGACATCACTGGTCGACTTGATCACCGATCAACTGGATCACTCGATGACTGGATCACTGTTTGAAATTGGAATCACTGTTTGATGGGATCACTGATTGACATGATCACTGATTGAAACTGGATCACTGATTGACATGATCACTGATTGAAACTGAATCACTGATTGATGGGATCCAGTGATTGACATTGGATCATTTATTGATGTGATCACTGATTGACTGGATCATTGAATTGATACGGGGTGATTGATTGACGGGATCACTGATTGATAGGATCACTGATTGACACATATATCGCCAATTGTCAGGATCACCGATTGACGGAGTCACTGATTGACAGGATCACTGATGGAAACGGGAACATTGAATGACGGGATCACTGATTGTCGTGATCACTGATTGACATGGGGATCACTGATTGACATGAGATCACTGATTGTCATGGAGATCACTGATTGACGGGATTACAGATTGTCTAGTTCACTGATTGACAGGTGATGACTGATTTATAGGATAACTGATTGACACGGAATTCACTGATTGACAGGGTCACCAATTGACAGAATCACTGATTGACTGGATCACTGATTGAAACGCGATCAGTGTTTGATGAGATCACTTATTGACAGGATCGCTGATTCACTAGATCACAGATTGACGCTGAATCACTGATTGATGGGATCACTGATTGACACGGGATATTGATTGATGGGATCACCGATCGAAACTGGGATCACTGATTGATGGGATCACTTATTGACATGGGGATCTCTGATTGATGGGATCACTGATTTCGAAGATCATTAATTGATTCGCATGCTGATTGACATGGTGATCACTGATTGACACAGGTCACTGATTGACTCGGGATCACTGATTGACATGGCGAACATTGATTAAAAGGAATCACGGATTGAAAGCACCACTGATTGACACGGGATCATTGATTGATTATGGGGACCATTGGTTGACTGGATCACTGATCGACGGGATAAATGAATGACTGGATCACCGTTTGAAATTGGGATAGATGTGATCGCTGATCGACGAGATTACTGATTGACATTGGTTAACTGATTGACATGGGATCACTGATTGACTTGTGTATCATTGATTGACCTGACCATTGATTGAAAGGATCATTGATTGACATGGTTGTCACTGATAGGCTGGATCACTGATTGATGAAATCACTGATTGACATGGGGATTCGTGATTGGAAGGATGACTAACTGACAGGATCACTGATTGGCAGTGTCATTGATTGACTCGTCCACTGATTGACACAGGCGTCACTGATTGACACGGGATCACTGATTGACAGGATCATTGATTGATTCGCACATTGATTGACATGGGGTCACTGATTGACACAGAATCATTGATTGACAGCAGATCACTGATTGTAACGGGATAATTGATTGAGATGGATCACTGATTGACAGGATCACATATCGACAGGATCACTAATTGACGCAGGCATCACTGATTGACAGGATCAGTGATTGATATGGAGATCACTGATTGGAAGGAATCACTGATTGAAAGGATCACAGATTGACACGGGATCATTGATTGATATGGACATCACTGGTCGACTTGATCACCGATCAACTGGATCACTCGATGACTGGATCACTGTTTGAAATTGGAATCACTGTTTGATGGGATCACTGATTGACATGATCACTGATTGAAACTGGATCACTGATTGACATGATCACTGATTGAAACTGAATCACTGATTGATGGGATCCAGTGATTGACATTGGATCATTTATTGATGTGATCACTGATTGACTGGATCATTGAATTGATACGGGGTGATTGATTGACGGGATCACTGATTGATAGGATCACTGATTGACACATATATCGCCAATTGTCAGGATCACCGATTGACGGAGTCACTGATTGACAGGATCACTGATGGAAACGGGAACATTGATTGACAGGGGATCACTGATTTACACTGGTATCATTGATTGATCTGATAATTGATTGAGATGATTATTGATTGACACATGGATCACTGATTGATGGGATAACTTATTGACATGGGGATCACTGATTGACGGGATCACTGATTGACAGGATCATTGAGGCAGTCGCCCACTGATTGACAGGGGGATATCTGATTGACATGGGATCCCTGATTGACAGGGGATCGCAGATTGACTGGCTCACTGCCTGGATCACTGCTTGGCACAGGGATCCCTGATTGACACGGGATCACCAATTGACACGGGATCACTGATTGACATGTGATTCATTGATTGACGGGATCACTGTCTGGATTAGTGTTTGACATGGGGATCGCCGATTGACACTGGGGTCTCTGATTGATACGGGGACACTGATTGACTAGGGATCACTGATTGACATGGGGATCACTGATTAACAAGGAATCACTAATTGACGAGATCTCTAATTGACAGGATCATTGATTGACATGGGATCACTGATTGACACGGGGATAACTTATTGATTGGATCACTGATTGGCAGAGGATCACTGATTGGCTAGATCACTGATTGACATGGGGATGACTGATGGGTGGGATCATTGATTGACAGGATTATTGGTTGACATGTAGAGCATTGAATGACGGGATCACTGATTGTCGGAATCACTGGTTGACATGGAGATCGCTAATTGACGGTATTACTGATTGACTAGTTCACTGATTGACATGTGATCACAGATTTATAGGATAACTGATTGACACAGACTTCACTGATTGACAGGATCACTGAATGAAACTGGATCAGTGTTTGATGAGATCACTTATTGACAGGATCGCTGATTCACTAGATCACAGATGTACATTGGATCACTGATTGATTGGGATCACTGATTGAGACGGGTTAACTGATTAATGGGATCACCGATTGAAACTGGGATCACTGATCGATGGGATCACTTATTGACATGGGGATCACTGATTGATGGGATCGCTGATTGACAGGATCATTGATTGATTCGCACACTGATTGACAGTGGGATCACTGATTGACACAAGTCACTGGTTGACTTGGGATCACTGATTGACATGGGGATCATTGATTAAAAGGAATTACGGATTGAAAGGATCACTGATTGACACGGGATCATTGATTAATATGGGGATCATTGGTTGACGGGATCACATATCGACAGATTCACTAATTGATGCAGGTATCACTGATTGACAGGATCACTGATTGCCATGAGGATCACTGATAAAAAGGAATCACTGATTGAGTGGATCATTGATTGACATCAGATAATTGATTGATATGGGATCACTGAATCACTGATGGGATCACTGATTGACGGGCTCACTGATTGACACGGGTATCACTGATTGACTGGATTATTGCTTGACACGGGGTCACTGATTAACAAGGACTCATTGACTGAAAAGATCAGTATTGACAGGATCACTGATTGATACATGGATCATTGATTGATGGGTTCACTGATTGACATTGGGTTCACTGATTGACATGTGTATCACTGATTGACAGGATCACTGATTGCCATGAGGATCACTGATAAAAAGGAATCACTGATTGAGTGGATCATTGATTGACATGAGATAATTGATTGATATGGGATCACTGATTGACTGGATCACTGATTAACAGGATCACTGAATTACTGGATCATTGATTGAAAATTGGATCGATTTGATCGCTGATCGACAAGATCACTGATTGGCACAGGTCAACTGATTTACACGGTGGTCACTGATTGATGGGATCACTGATTGACATGGGATCACTGATTGACATGTGTATCACTGATTGACCTGACCATTGATTGAGAGGATCATTGATTGACACGGTTGTCACTGATTGGCTGGATCACTGATTGATGGCATCGCTGATTGACATGGGGGTTCGTGATTGAAAGGATCACTAACTGACAGGATCACTGATTGGCGGTGTCATTGATTGACCCGACCATTGATTGACATGGGGATCACTGATTGACACAGGTCACTGATTGATTTGGGATCACTGATTGACATGGGGATCATTGATTAAAAAGAATCACTGATTGAAATGATCACTGATTGACACAGGATCATTGATTGATACGGGAATCATTGGTTGACAGAATCACATATCGACAGATTCGCTAATTGACACAGGTATCACTGATTGAATGGATTACTGATTGACATGACCCAATTGATTGATAAAGGATCACTGATGTACTGGATCACTGATCGATGAGGTCACCGAAATAATGGATCACTGATTGAAATTGGGATCGATGGGACCTGACCATTGATTGAAAGGTTCACTAACTGACAGGATCACTGATTGGCAGTGTCATTGATTGACTCGACCAGTGATTGACATGGGCATCACTGATTGACACGGGGTCACTGATTGACATGTGGATCACTGATTGACATGGGGGTCAGAGATTATCAAGGAATCACTGATTGACGAGATCACTAATTGGCAGGATCACTGATTGTCAAGGTGATCACTCATGGACATGGAATCACTGATGGGATCACTGATTGATGGGTTTGCTGATTGACGGGTTCACTGATTGACACCAGGATCACTGATTGATGGGATCACTGATTGACACAGGTATCACTGATTAACACGTATCAATGATTGACCTGATCATTGATTGAGAGAATTATTGATTAACACGGTGATCACTGATTGACAATGGATCATTGATTCACTTGATCAATGATTGACACAGGACACTGATTGACACCAGTTAACTGATGGACAGTATCACAGGTTGGCACGGGATCACCGATTGACGCGACCACTGATTGACCAGATCACTTATTAGAGCAGGGATCACTGATTGGCGGGATCACTGATTGTCACTGATTGATATGTAGATCACTAATTGAATGGATGACTGATTGACAGGGGATCATTGATTGGCTGGATCACTGATTGACACGGGGATCACTGATTGATGGGATCACTGATTGACAGAATCACTGATTCACATGGGCATCACGATGTGAGGGTGCCACTGATTTACAGGATCATTGATTGACACAGGGCTCACTGATTGACGGGACCACTAATTGACACGGGGATCACAGATTGACAGGATCATTGATTGACACGGGATCACTGATTTACATGGGATCACTGATTGACACAGGTATCATTGTTTGGGTGGATCACTGATTGACTGAATCACTGATTGTCATGGGGATTAGTGATTGACAAGGAATCACTGATTGACGAGATCACTAATTGGCAGGATCACTGATTGATAAGGCGATCACTGATGGACACCGAATCACTGATGGGATCACTGATTGACGGGCTCACTGATTGACACGGGTATCACTGATTGACTGGATTATTGCTTGACACGGGGTCACTGATTAACAAGGACTCATTGACTGACAAGATCAGTATTGACAGGATCACTGATTGATACAGGGATCATTGATTGATGGGTTCACTGATTGACACGGGAATCACTGATTGACATGTGTATCACTGATTGACCTGACCATTGATTGAGAGGATCATTGATTGACATGGTTGTCACTGATTGGCTGGATCACTGATTAATGGCATCGCTGATTGACATGGGGGTTCGTGATTGAATGGATCATTAACTGACAGGATCACTGATTGGCGGTGTCATTGATTGATCCGACTATTGATTGACATGGGGATTACTGATTGACACAGGTCACTGATTGACTTGGGATCACTGATTGACATGGGGATCATTGATTAAAAAGAATCACTGATTGACGAGATCACTAATTGGCAGGATCACTGATTGACAAGGTGATCACTGATGGACATGGAATCACTGATGGGATCACTGATTGACGGGTTCACTGATTGACACAGGTATCACTGATTAACACTGGTATCACTGATTGACCTGATCATTGATTGAGAGGATTATTGATTAACACGGTGATCACTGATTGACAATGGATCATTGATTCACTTGATCAATGATTGACACCGGTCACTGATTGACACCAGTTAACTGATGGACAGTATCACAGGTTGGCACGGGATCACCGATTGACACGACTACTGATTGACCAGATCACTTATTGGCGCAGGGATCACTGATTGGCGGGATCACTGATTGTCACTGATTGATATGGAGATCACTAATTGAATGGATCACTGATTGACAGAGGATCACTGATTGGCTGGATCATTGATTGACACGGGGATCACTGATTGATGGGATCACTGATTGACTGAATCACTGATTCACATGGGCATCACGATGTGAAGGTGCCACTGATTTACAGGATCATTGATTGACACAGGGCTCACTGATTGACGGGATCACTAATTGACACGGGGAACGCTGATTGACGGGATCATTGATTGACAAGGGATCACTGATTGGCATGGGATCACTGATTGACACGGGTATCATAGTTTGGCTGAATCACTGATTGACTGAATCACTGATTGTCATGTGAATTAGTGATTGACACGGGATCATTAACTGATGGGATCAATGATTGGCAGTGTCACTGATTGACACAGGTATTACTGATTGCCATGGGGATCACTTATTAACAAGGAATCACTGATTGATGAGATCACTAATTGGCAGGATTACTGATTGACAAGGCGATCACTGATGGACACGGAATCACTGATGGGATCACTGATTTACGAGCTCACTGATTAATACGGTTATCACTGATTGACTGGATCATTGCTTGACACTGGGTCACTGATTAACAAGGACTCATTGACTGACAAGATCAGTATTGACAGTATCACTGATTGATACAGGGATAATTGATTGATGGGTTCACTGATTGACATGCAGATCACTGATTGGCGGGATAACTGACTGACACAGGGAACACCGATTGACAGGATCGCTGATTGACACGGGATCACTGCTTGACGAGATCACTAATTTGCATGATCATTGATTGACATAGTGATCACCGATTGACAGGATCACCGATTGACAGGATCACTGTTTGACCGGATCACCAATTCAAATGGGGTAACTGATTGATGTGATCACTGATTGACACAGGATCACTGATTGACGTTACCACTGATTGACCGGATCACTTATTGACTCATGGAACCACTGATTGATGGGATCACTGATTGACAATGGTATCACTGATTGACTCCGGATCACTTATTGACATGTGGATCACTGAGTAACAGGGACTCATTGATTGACAAGATCAGTATTGACAAGATCACCAATTGACATGGGGTCACTTATTGATTAGATCACTGATTGATACAGGGCTCACTGATTGATGGGATCACTGATTGACACGGTGATGACTAATTGACAGGATCACTGATCGACACGGTATCATTGATTAATATGGGGATCATTGATTGACGGGATCACATATCAACAGATTCACTAATTGATGCAGGTATCACTGATTGACAGGATCTCTGATTGCCATGGGGATCATTGATTAAAAGGAATCACTGATTGAAAGGATCACTGATTGACACGGGATCATTGATTGATACGGGAATCATTGGTTGAGAGGATCACATATCGACAGATTCACTATCACTGATTGAATGGATTACTGATTGACATGACATAACTGATTGATAGGGGATCACTGATGTACTGGATCACTGATTGACACGGTGATGACTAATTGACAGGATCACTGATCGACACGGTATCATTGATTAATATGGGGATCATTGATTGACATGGGATCACATTTTGACAGATTCACTAATTGTTGCAGGTATCACTGATTGACAGGATCTCTGATTGCCATGGGGATCACTGATTAAAAGGAATCATTGATTGAATGGATCGTTGATTGACGCGAGATAATTGATTGGTATGGGGATCACTGACTGACTGGATCGCTGATTGGCGGATCACCGAATTACTGCATAATTGATTGAAAATTGGATCGATGTGATCGCTGATTGACAAGATCACTGATTGACACAGGTAACTGATTGACACGGTGATCACTGATTGATGGGATCACTGATTGACTCCGGATCACTTATTGACATGTGGATCACTGAGTAACAGGGACTCATTGATTGACAAGATCAGTATTGACAGGATCACCAATTGACATGGGGTCACTTATTGATTAGATCACTGATTGATACAGGGCTCACTGATTGATGGGACCACTGATTGACACGGTGATGACTAATTGACAGGATCACTGATCGACACGATATCATTGATTAATATGGGGATCATTGATTGACGGAATCACATATCGACAGATTCACTAATTGATGCAGGTATCAATTGACTAATTGACAGGATCTCTGATTGCCATGGGGATCATTGATTAAAAGGAATCACTGATTGAAAGGATCACTAATTGACACGGGATCATTGATTGATATGGGGATCATTGGTTGAGAGGATCACATATCGACAGATTCACTAATTGACGCAGGTATCACTGATTGAATGGATTACTGATTGACATGACATAACTGATTGATAGGGGATCACTGATGTACTGGATCACTGATCGATGGGATCACCGAATTAATGGATTACTGATCGAAATTGGGATCGATGGGATCGCTGATCGATGGGATCACTGATTGACATGGGTTAACTGATTGACACGGTGATCGCTGATTGATGGGAACACTGATTGACATGGGATCACTGATTGACATGTGTATCACTGATTGACCTGACCATTAATTGAGAGGCTCATTGATTGACACGGTTGTCACTGATTGGCTGGATCACTGATTGATGGAATCACTGATTGACGTGGGGATTCGTGATTGAAAGGATCACTAACTGACAGAATCACTGATTGGCAGTGTCATTGATTGACTCGACCAGTGATTGACACGGGCATCACTGATTGACACGGGGTCACTGATTGACATGAGGATCACTGATTGACATGGGGATCCGAGATTAACAAGGAAACACTGATTGACGAGATCACTAATTGGCAGGATCACTGATTGACAAGGTGATCACTGATGGACACGGAATCACTGATGGGATCACTAATTGACGGGTTCACTGATTGACACTAGGATCACTGATTGATGGGATCACTGATTGACACAGGCATCATTGATTAACACTGGTATCATTGATTGACCTGATCATTGATTGAGAGGATTATTGATTAACACGGTGATCACTAATTGACACGGGATCAATGATTGATATGGGGATCATTGGTTGACAGGATCACATATCGACAGATTCGCTAATTGATGCAGGTATCACTGATTGAATGGATTACTGATTGACACGACCTAAGTGATTGATAGGGGGATCACTGATGTACTGGATCACTGATCGATGGGATCACCGAATTAATGGATCACTGATTGAAATTGGGAGCGATGGGATCGCTGATCGACGAGATCACTGATTAACACGGGATGACTGATTGACACGGTGATCACTGATTGACATGGGTTCACTGATTGACATGTGTATCACTGATTGACCTGACCATTGATTGAGGGGATCATTGATTGACACGGTTGTCACTGATTGGCTGGATCACTGATTGATGGAATCACTGATTCACATGGGGATTCATGATGAAAGGATTACGAACTGACAGGATCACTGATTGGCAGTGTCATTGATTGACTCGACCAGTGATTGACACGGGCATCACTGATTGACACGGGGTCACTGATTGACATGAGGATCACTGATTGACATGTGGATCAGAGATTAACATGGAAGCACTGATTGACGAGATCACTAATTGGCAGGATCACTGATTGACAAGGTGATCACTGATGGACACGGAATCACTGATGGGATCACTAATTGACGGGTTCACTGATTGATGGGTTCACTGATTGACACTAGGATCATTGATTGATGGGATCACTGATTGACATAGGCATCACTGATTAACACTGGTATCACTGATTGACCTGATCATTGATTGAGAGGATTATTGATTAACACGGTGATCACTGATTGACACGGGATCATTGATTGATATGGGAATCATTGGTTGACAGGATCACATATCGACAGATTCACTAATTGATGTAAGTATCACTGATTGAATGGATTACTGATTGACATGACCTAAGTGATTGATGGGGGATCACTGATGTACTGGATCACTGATCGATGGGATCACCGAATTAATGGATCACTGATTGAAATTGGGATCGATGGGATCACTGATCGACGAGGTCACTGATTAACACGGGATGACTGATTGACACGGTGATCACTGATTGATGGGATCACTGATTGACATGGGATCACTGATTGACATGTGTATCACTGATTGACCTGACCATTGATTGAGGGGATCATTGATTGACACGGTTGTCACTGATTGGCTGGATCACTGATTGATGGAATCACTGATTCACATGGGGATTCATGATTAAAGGATTACTAACTGACAGGATCACTGATTGGCAGTGTCATTGATTGACTCGACCAGTGATTGACATGGGCATCACTGATTGACATGAGGATCACTGATTGACATGGGAATCAGAGATTAACAAGGAATCACTGATTGACAAGATCACTAATTGGCAGGATCACTAATTGACAAGGTGATCACCGATGGACACGGAATCACTGATGGGATCACTGATTGATGGGCTCACCGATTGACACTAGGATCACTGATTGATGGGATCACTGATTGACACAGGCATCACTGATTAACACTGGTATCACTGATTGACCTGATCAATGATTGAGAGGATTATTGATTAACATGGTGCTCACTGATTGACAATGGATCATTGGTTCACTTCATCAATGATTGACACAGGTCACTGATTGACACCAGTTAACTGATGGACAGTATCACAGATTGATACGGGATCACCGATTGATGTGACCACTGATTGTCCAGATCACTTATTGACTCAGGGATCACTGATTGGAGGGATCACTGATTGTCACTGATTGATATGGAGATCACTAATTGAATGGATCACCGATTGACAGAGGATCACTGATTGGCTGGATCACTGATTGACACGGGGATCACTGACTGATGGGATCACTGATTGACTGAATCACTGATTCACATAGGGATCACGATGTGAGGGTGCCACTGATTTACAGGATCATTGATTTACACAGGGCTCACTGATTGACAGGATCACTAATTGACACAGGGAACACTGATTGACGGGATCATTGATTGACAAGGGATCACTGATTGACATGGGATCACTGATTGACGCGGGTATCATAGTTTGGCTGGATCACTGATTGACTGAATCACTGATTGTCATGGGGATTAGTGATTGACACGGGATCATTAACTGATGGGATCACTGATCGGCAGTGTCACTGATTGACATGGGTATCACTGATTGCCATGGGGATCACTTATTAACAAGGAATCACTGATTGACGAGATCACTAATTGGCAGGATCACTGATCGACAAGGCGATCACTGATGGATACGGAAGCACTGATGAGATCACTGATTGACTGGATCACTGCTTGACACGGGGTCACTGATTGACTCTGGATCACTGATTGACGTGGGGATCACTGATAAACAAGGATTCATTGATTGACAAGATCAGTATTGACTGGATCACTGACTGATACAGTGATCTCTGATTGATGGGATCACTGATTGACACAGGGTCACTGATTGACGTGGGGATCACTGATTAACAAGGATTCATTAATTGACAAGATCAGTATTGATAGGATCACTGATTGATGCCGGGATCTCTGATTGATGGAATCAATGATTGACACGGGGTCACTGATTTAATCCGGTTCACGGATTGACATTGGGTTCACTGATTGACATGGGGATCACTGATTAACAAGGAATCACTGATTGACGAGATCACTAATTGGCAGGATCACTAATTGACAAGGCAATCGCTGATGGACACGGATCACTGATGGGTTCACTGATTGACGGGGTCACTGATTGACGGGGTCACCGATTGACACTGGGATCACTGATTGATGGGAACACTGATTGACACGGGTATCACTGATTGACTAGATCATTGCTTGACACGGGGTCACTGATGAACAAGGACTCATTGACTGACAAGATCAGTATTGACAGGATCACTAATTATACAGGGATCATTGATTGATGGGTTCACTGATTGACACGGGGATCACTGATTGATGGGATCACTGACTGACACGGTGAACACCGATTGACAGGATCGCTGATTGACACGGGATCACTGCTTGACGAGATCACTGATTGACATGATCACTGATTGACATAGTGATCACCGATTGACAGGATCACCGATTGACAGGATCGCTGTTTGACAGGATCACCGATTGAAATGGGATCACTGATTGATGGGATCACTGATTGACACGGGATCACTGATTGATGGGATCACTGATGGACATGGAATCACTGATGGGATCACTGATTGACGGGATCACTGACTGACGGGGCCACCGATTGTCACAGGGATCACTGATTGAGGGGATCACTGATTGACACAGGTATCACTGATTAACAGTGGTATCACTGATTGTCCTGATCATTGATTGAGAAGATTATTGATTGACACGGTGATCACTGATTGACAATGGATCACTGAATCACAGGATCAATGATTGACACGGGTCACTGATTGACACCGGATAACTGATGGACAGGATCATAGGTTGACACAGAATCACCGATTGGCGCGACCACTGATTGACCAGATATCTTATTGGTTCAGGGATCACTGATTGTCACTAATTGAGTGGATCAATAATTGACAGACAGTCACTGATTGACACGGGGATCACTGATTGATGGGATCACTGATTGACTGGATCACTGATTCACACGGGGGTCACGATGTGATGGTGCCACTGATTTACAGGATCATTGATTGACACAGGGCTCACTGATTGACGGGGTCACTAATTGACACGGGAAACACTGATTGATGGTATTGCTGATTGACACGGGATCACTGATTGACATGGGATCACTGATTGACATGTATCATAGTTTGGCTGAATCATTGATTAACGGAATCACTGATTGTCATGGAGATTAGTGATTGACACGCGATCATTAACTGACGGGATCACTGATTGGCAGTGTCACTGATTGACACGGGTATCACTGATTGACACAGGGTCACGGATTGTCATTGGGATCACTGATTGACATGGGGATCACTGATTAACAAGGAATCACTGATTGACGAGATCACTAATTGACAGGATCACTGATTGACAAGGCGATCACTGATGGAAACAGAATCACTGATGGGATCACTAAATGACGGGCTCACTGATTGACACTGGGATCACTGATTGATGGGCTCAATGATTGATGGGATCACTGATTGACATGGGGATCACAGATTGATGGGATCACCGATTGACACTGGGATCACTGCTTTATGGGGTCAATTATTGACATGGGGATCACTGATTTATGGGATCACTGATTGACAGAATCATTGATTGATTCGCCCACTGATTGACATGGTAATCGCTGATTGACACGGGATCACTGAATGACAGGGGTTCACTTATTGATATGGATCATTGATTGATGGTATCACATATTAAGAGGATCAGAAATTGACAAAGGTATCACTGATTGACAGGATCACTGATTGATATGGGAATCACTAATTAAAAGGAATCACTGATTGAAAGGATCTCTGATTGACACATGATCACCGATTAACAAGTAATCACTAATTGGCGAGATCGCCAATTTACTGTATCATTGATTGACATGGAATCACATATTGAATGGATCACTGTTTGGCAGAGGATCACTGATTGACTACATCACTGATTGACATGAAGATGACTGATGGGCGGGATCATTTATTGACATGGGGATCACTGATTGACATGGAATCACTGATTGAAATGAAGATCACTGATTGACAGGATTACTGACTGACTAGTTCACTGATTGACAGATGATCGCTGATTCACTAGATCACAGATTGACACTGGATCACTGATTGATGTGATCACTGATTGATATGGGATAACTGATTGATGGGATCACCGATTGAAACTGGAATCACTGATTGACGGGATCACTTATTGACATGGGGATCACTGATTGACGGGATCACTGATTGACAGGATCATTGATTGATTTGCACACGGATTGACATGGGGATCACTGATTAACACAGATCACTGATTGACTCGGAATCACTGATTGACATGGGGATAATTGACTAAAAGGAATCACGGATTGAAAAGATATCTGATTGACACAGGATCATTGATTGATATGGGGATCATTGGTTGACGGGATCACATGTCGACAAATTCGCTAATTGACGAAGGTATCACTGATTGACAGGATCACTGATTGACATGGGGATCACTAGTTAAAAGGATATCACTGATTGAATGGATTGTTGATTGACACGAGATTATTGATTGATAGGGGGGTCACTGGTTGACTGGATCACTGATCGGCGGGATCACTGAATGACTGGATCACTGATTGAAATTGGTATCGATGGGATTGCTGATCGACGAGAACACTGATTGACATGGGTTAACTGATTGACACAGTGATGACTGATTGATGGGATCACTGATTGACATGGGATCACTGATTGACACGTGTATCACTGATTGTCCTGACTATTGATTGAGAGGATCCTTAATTGACACGGTTGTCACTGATTGGCTGGATCACTGATTGATAGAATCACTGATTGACATGGCGATTCGTGATTGAAAGGATCACTAACTGACAAGATCACTGATTGGCAGTGTCATTGATTGACTCGACCAGTGATTGACACGGGAATCACTGATTGACACGGGGTCACTGATTGACATGGGGATCACTGATTGACATTTGTTCAGAAATTAATAAGGAATCACTGATTGACGAGAACACTAATTGGCAGGATCGCTGATTGACACGGGTATCACTGCTTGATGGGGTAACGTATTGACATGTGGATCACTGACTGATGGGATCACTGATTGAAAGGATCATTGATTGATTCGCCCACTGATTCACATAGGAATCACTGATTGACACAGGATCACTGAATGGCAGGGGGATCATTTATAGATATGGATCATTGATTGACGGGATTGCATATCGACGGGATCACTAATTGACACAGGTATCACTGATTGACACGGCATCATTAATTGATATGGGGATGATTGATTGACAGGATCACTGATCAACGGGATCACTGAATGACTGGATCACTGTTTGAAATTAGTATCACTGTTTGATGGGTTCACTGATTGACAGGATCACTGATTGAACTGGATCACTGATTGATGGGATCACTGATTTACTGGATCATTGATTTGATACTGGGTCATTGATTGATGAGATCACTGATTGACGGGATCACTCATCAACATGGGGTTCGCTGATTTACAGCATCACTGATTGATATGATCACTGATTGACACGGACATCACCGATTGATAGGATCACCGATTGACGGAATCACTGAGTGACAGGGTCACTGATGGAAACGGGAACACTGATTGACACTGGATCACTGATTAACACTGATATCACTGATTGACCTGATCATTGATTGAGATGATTATTGATTGACACAGGGATCACTGATTGATGGGATGACTTATTGACATGGTGTCACTAATTGACGGGATCACTGATTGACAGCACCATTGAGTCATTCGCCCACTGATTGACACGGGGATCACTGATTGACACGGGGATCACTGATAGGCGAGATCACTGTCTGGATTACTGTTTGACACTGGAATCGTTGATTATCACTGGGATCACTGATTGACACAGGGTCACTGATTGACTCGGGTTCACTGGTTGACATTGGGGATCACTGATTAACAAGGACTCACCAATTGCCGAAATCGCTAATTGACAGGATCATTGATTAACATGGGATCACTAATTGACAGAGGGATCACTTATTGAAGGGATCACTGATTGACAGGGGATCACTGATTGCCATGGGGATGACTGATGGACAGCATCAATGATTGGCAGGATCACTGTTTGAAATTGGAATCACTGATTGACGGGATCACTGAATGACGCGGGGAACACTAATTGAGGGGATCGCTGATAGACACTGGATCACTGGTTGACGGCATCACTTATTGAATGGATCACTGATTGACACAGGAGCACTGATTGAGAAGATCACTGATTGACATGGGGATCACTGATTAACAAGGAATCACTAATTAACTAGATCGTTAATTGACTGGATCTTTGATTGACATGGGGGTCACTAATGGATGGGATAATTGATTGACGGGCTCATTGATTGACACGGGGATCATTGAATGACAGGATCACTGATTGCCAGGATTAATGATTGACATGAGGATCACTGATTGACATGGGATCACTGATTGATACAGGGCTCAATGATTGATGGGATTACTAATTGACATGATCACCGATTGATATTGGGATCACCAATTGATAGGATCACCGATTGACAGATCACTGTTTGACAGGATCATTGATTGAAACTGGATCACTGATTGATGGGATCACTGATTGATATGGGAATCACTGATTGATGGGATCACCGATTGACACTGGGATCACTGATTGATGGGATTTCTTATTGACATGGCGATCACTGATTGACGGGATCACTGGTTGACAGGGTCATTGATTGATTCGCCCACTGATTGGCATGGAGATCACTGATTGACTGGATCACTGATTGAAATTGGAATCACGGATTGATGGGACCACTCACTGATGAGATCACTGATTGACACGTGCATCACTTATTGACCTGCCCATTGATTGAGAGTATCATTGATTGACACGGTTATCGCTGATTGGCTGGATCACTGATTGACGGAATCACTGATTGACTCGACCACTGTTTGACACATGTATTACTGATTGGCATGGGGTCACTGATTGACATGGGGATCACTGATTAACAAGGATTCGCTGATTGACAAGATCACTATTTGGCAGGATCACTGATTAACAACGCGATCACTGATAGACACAGAATTACTGATGGGATCACTGATTGACGGGATCATTGATTGACGAGTTCACCGATTGACACGGGATCACTGATTGATTAGATCACTGATTGACACGGGGATCACTGATTGATGGAATCACTGATTGACGGAATCACTGGTTGACACTGGGTTCACTGTTTGACAGATGATCACTGTTTGGCACGGGGAACTCTGGTTGTTACGCGGATCACTGATTCACACGGGGATCACTATGTGATGGGATCATTGACTGACACAGGGTTCACTGAGTGATGGGATCACTGATTGACATGGGGATCACTGATCGACCGGATTGCTGATTAACACGGGATCACTGATTGATATAGGGATCACCGATTGACACGGGGGTCACTGATTGACACAGGAATCACTGATTGACGAGATCACTCATTGACAAGGCGATCAGTGGTTGATATGGGGATCACTGATTGACAGAGAATCACTGATTGACATGGACATCATCGATTGACAGGATCACCGATTGACTGGATCACTGATTGATACAGTATCACTGATTGACATGGGATCTCTGATCAACACGGGGATCATTGATTGACCTGATCATTGATTGAGAGGATTATTGATTGACAGGGAGATCGCTGATTGACAATGGATCACTGATTCACGGGATCAATGATTGAAACGGGGTCACTGATTGACACTGGATAACAGATGGACGGGATCGCTGATTGACACAGTATCACCGATTGACAGGATCACCGATTGATTCGACCACTGATTGACACGGGGTCACTGATTGACTCGGGATCATTGATTGACATGGGGGTCACTGATTAACAATGAATCACGGATTGAAAGAATCACTGATTGACACAGGTTCACTGATTGATTTGGGATCAATGATTGACACGTGTATCACTTATTGACCTGACCATTGATTGAGAATATAATTGATTGACACAGGTATCGCTGATTGGCTGGATCACTGATTGACTGAATCACTGATTGACATGGGAATTCATGATTGATACAGGATCACTAACTGACGGGATCACTGATTGGCAGTGTCACTGGTTGACTCAACCACTGATTGACACGTGTATTACTGATTGACACGGGGTCACTGATTGACATGGGGATCACTGATTAACAAGGAATCACTGATTGACAAGATCACTATTTGGCAGGATTACTGATTGACAACGCAATCACTGATAGACACAGAATCACTGATGGGTTCACTGATTGATGGGATCATTGATTGACGGGGTCACCGATTGAAACTGGGATCACTGATTGATGGGATCGATGGTTGACACGGGATCACCAATTGACATGGGGATCACTGATTGATTGGATCACGGATTGACACAAGGATCACTGATTGACGGAATCACTGATTTACTTTATCACTGGTTGACACTGGGATCATGGTTTGACAGAGGATCACTGATTGGCACGGGGATCACTGATTGTCATGCAGATCACTGATTCACATGGGGATCGCTTTGTGATGGGATCACTGATTGGCCCATGGATCATGATTGACAGGATCACTGATTGACCGCATTACTGATTGACACAGGGATCACTGATTGACGAGATCATTGATTGACACAGGGATCACTGATTGATATGGGGATCACTGATTGATGGTATCACTGATTGAGAGGATCACTGCTTGACACAGGGATCACTGATTGGTGGGATCACTGATTGACATGAGATAACTGAAGGACAAGATCACCAACTGACACAGGGTCACTGACACGGGCATCATTGATTGACGGGATCACTGATTGACTGTATGACTGGTTGACACGGGGATCACTGTTTGACAGAGGATCACTGATTGGCATGGAGATCTCTGATTGTCACGGGGATCACTGATTCACACAGCAATCGCTATGTGATGGAATCACTGATTGACAGGATCATTGATTGACACAGGGCTCACTGGTTGACAGGATCACTGATTGACACAGAAATCACTGATCGACCGGATCACTGATTGACACTGGATCACTGATTGATAGGGGATCACTGATTAACAAGGACACATTGATGGACGAGATCAGTATTGACAGGATCACTGATTGACTCAGGATCAGTGAAGGACATGGGGATCACTGATTAACAAGGACTCACTGATTGACGGGAGATCAGTATTGATAGGATCAGCGACTGACTAGGGATCACTGATTGATTAGATCACTGATTGATACAGGGATCACTGATTGATGGGATCACTGATTGACACGGGGATCAGTGATTGACAGGATCACTGATTGACACGGGATCACCGATTGACACAGGGATCACTGATTGATTGGATCACGGATTGACATGAGGATCACTGATTGACGGAATCACTGATCGACTGTATCACTGGTTGACACAGGAATCACTGTTTGACAGAGGATCACTGACTGGCACGGGGATCTCTGATTGTCACGGGGATCACTGATTCACACAGCGATCATTATATGATGGAATCACTGATTGACAGGATCATTGAATGACACAGGGCTCACTGATTGACGAGATCACTAATTGGCAGGATCACTGATTGACAAGGCGATCACTGATGGACAAGGAATCACTGATGGGATCACTGATTGACATGGGGTAACTGATTGACTGGGATCACTGATTGACATGGGCATCACTGATTAACAAGGACTCATTTTTTGACGAGTCCAGTATTGACAGGATCACCGATTGACATGGGACCACTGATTGATTAGATCACTGATTGATACAGGGGTCACTGATTGATGGGAACACTGATTGACACGGGGATCACTGATTGATGGGATACTGTTTTGCACGGGGAACGCTGATTGACAGGATCACTGATGGACACGGGATCACTGGTTGATAGGATCACTGATTGACATGATCACTGATTAACGTTAGGATCACTGATTGACAAGATCACAGATTAACAGGATCGACATTTTATTAGATCATCGATTGAAACAGGATCACTGATTCATGGGATCACTGATTGACATGGGAATCACTGATCGATGGGATCATCGATTGACACTGGAATCACTGATGGATAGGATCACTGATTGACATGGGAATCACTGATGACATTGTTAGCGTTAGTGTTTTCTCTGAAGAATCACTCAACACTCAGAGTCGGTTCCAACGCCTGGCGGCCTTTATTACGCTCAGCGGGGAGGAAAACTCAGGACCGTATCCAGGTTTCTCTCCACAGAACAAAGGGTTACATTCACTTTTATATGTTTCACAACAGTTACAAACAGTTTACTACAGTTAAACAGCCCATCACGGCTGGACACAAGCCAATCACAACGATTATAGATTACATATAGGTTCTTTTAACCCAATAGAATTCCCCTTATGTCTCTGGAACCATGTGTTCGTCTCTTGTCAGCTTGGGCTGATTGATAACTTTACTACAGGAGATTAGTGGTTCTCTCACTAGTTCTTTCTTCTTGGAGAAATAATTGGTTTATAACCTTGTTTACAGGAGATGGGTTCTCTTATCTCTTTCTTCCTGGGGAATTAATTGGTTTATGGCCTTGAATACGGGAGATGGGTTCTCTCCTCATTATTCTTATCCTGCATCCAAGGCATTCCTATAGTGGGCCTCACAGGGTTATTGCTCGGTCATTGAACATTCAACAGTTCACAGCTTGACTACCTGATTTCCCATCATGCCTGGGCAGCCATTTTATGTGTGGCCACTTTAAACTTATATGCGTTTAGATATATCTAGCAGGTGCCTAATGCCTAGTATTCTGGTATATTCTAAAGGTGCCTATCTCCTACAACAGACATGATCATTGATTGATTCACCCACTGGTTGACATGGGTCACCTGATTGACACGGGATCATTGATTGATATGGAACACTGATTGACAGGATCAATTATCGACAGGATCACTAATTGTCACTGGTATCACTGATTGATAGGATCATTGATTGAACTGGGGATCACTGATTGACTGGATCATTTATCAACAGGATCACTGAATTACTGAATCACTGTTTGAAATTGAAATCATTGATTGATGGGATCACTGATTGACAGGATCACGGGTTGAAAAGGGATCACTGCTTGATGGGATCACTGATTGGCAGGAACACTGATTCAGTAGAGCGCTGATTGAAACTGGATCACTGATTGATGGGATCACTGATTGACTGGATCATTGATTTTATACGGTGATCATTGATTGACGAGATCAATGATTAACGGGATCGCTAATCGACATGTGGATCACTGATTGACATGGGACCACTGTTTGACACGGGGATCGCTGATTGACACAGACATCAGCGATTGACAGGATCACCGATTGACGGAATTACTGATTGACAGGATCATTAATAGAAACGGGAACACTAATTGACACGGGATCACTTATTAACACTGGTATCACTGATTGACCTGATCATTGATTGAGATGATTATTGATTGACACGACGATCACTGACTGACAATGGATCACTGATTCACAGGACCAATGATTGGCATGCGAACACTGATTGACCGGATCAATGATTGACTCGGGGTCACTGATGACGGGATCACTGATTGTCATTGGTTGATATGGAGATCACTGATTGACTGGATCACTAATTGATAGAGGATCACTTATTGGTCGGGTCACCGATTGACATTGGAATCATTGATTGACTGGATCACTGATTCACACGGGGATCAACATGTGATGGTGCCACTGATTTACAGGATCATTGATTGACACAGGACTCACTGATTGGCAGGATCACTAATTGACATGGGGAACACTGATTGACGGGATCGCTGATTGACAGAGGATCACTGCCTGACAGGATCACTGCTTGACATGATCATTGATTGACATAGGGATCATCGATTGAACTGGGATCAATGATTGATGGGATCACTGATTCACACGGGAATCACTGATTGATGGGATCACCGATTGACAAGATCATTGATTGATTCGCCCAATGATTGACATGGGGATCACTGATTGACACGGGTCACTGATTGACTCTAGATCACTGATTAACATGGGGATCATTGATTAAAATGAATCTCTGATTCCGTCAATCAGTGAGTCCTGTGTCAATCAATGATCCTGTAAATCAGTGGCACCATCACATATTGATCCCTGTGTGACTCTCTGATTGAAAGGATCACTGATTGACCTGATCATTGATTGAGATGATTATTGATTGACACGGTGATTACTGATTGACAATGGATCACCGATTCATGGGATCAATGATTGACACGGGATCACTGATTGACACCGGATAGCTGATGGACGGGATCGCTGATTGACTCAGGAATCACTGATTGACGGGATCACTGATTGTCACCGGTTGATATGAAGATCACTGATTGAGTGGATCACTGATTGACAGAGGATCACTGATCGACCAGATTACTGATTAACACGGGATCACTGATTGATGGGATCACTGATTGACACGGGGGTCACTGATTGACACAGGGATCACTGATTGACGAGATCACTCATTGACATGGTGATCAGTGGTTGATATGGGGATCACTGATTGACAGAGAATCACTGATTGACATGGACATCATCGATTGACAGGATCACCGATTGACTGGATCACTGATTGATACAGTATCACTGATTGACATGGGATCTCTGATCAACACGGGGATCATTGATTGACCTGATCATTGATTAAGAGGATTATTGATTGACAGGGAGATCGCTGATTGACAATGGATCACTGATTCACGGGATCAATGATTGAAACGGGGTCACTGATTGACTCGGTATCACAGATTGACATGGGCATCACTGATTAACAAGGAATCATTTTTTGACGAGAACAGTGTTGACATGGGGAGCACTGATTGACACGGGTCACTGATTGACTCAGGATCACTGATTGACATGGAGATCATTGATTAAAATGAATCACTGATTGACTGGATCAGATATCAACATGATCATTAATTGACACAGGTATCACTGATTGAGAGGATCACTGATTGACAGTGGATCTTTGATTGATATGGAGTGTCACTGATTGACTGGACACTTATCGAAGGGATAACTAAATGACTGGATCGTTGATTGAAATTGTAATCACTGATTGCTGGGATCACTGATTGATGTGATCACTGGTTGACACGGGGATCACTGATTGATGGGATTACCATTAGAGACTGGGATCACTGATTGATAGAATCATTGATTGACACAGGATCACTGATTGATTAGATCACTGATTGATACAGGGCTCACTGATTGAAGGGGTCACTGATTGTCATGGGGAACACTGATTGACGGGATCACTGATTGACTCAGGATCACTGGTTGAAGGGATCACTGATTGACATGATCACTGATTGACATAGGGATCACCAACTGACAGGATCACCGATTGACAGGATCACTGTTGAATTAGATCACCGATTAAAACAGGATCACTGATTGATGGGATCACTGATTGACACAGGAATCATTGATTGATAGGATCACCGATTGACACTGGAATCACTGATTGATGGGATCACTTATTGACATGGTGATCACTGATTGACAGGATCATTGATTGATTCGCCCGCTGATTGTCATGGGTATCACTGGTTGACACGGGTCACTTATTGACTCAGGATTCCTGATTGACACGGGACCTTTGATTGATATGGATCACTGATTGACCGGATCACATATCAACATGATCACTAATTGACAGGATCACTGATTGACATGGGTATCACCGATTAAAAGGAATCACTGATTGATGGGATCACTCATTGACAGAGGATCACTGACTGGATCACTGATTAACGGGGATCACTGATTCAGTAGACCACTGATCGACACTGATTGATGGGATCAGTGATTGACAGATGATCACTTATTGACTGGATCACTGATCAACGGGATCACTGGTTGACAGGATCACTGATTGAATGGATCATTTATTTGATACGGGTATCATTGATGGACGAGATCATTGATTGACGTGTTCACTCATTGACATGGGGACCATTGATTGACATGGGAACATCGATTGAAACGGGGATCGCTGATTGATGGAATCACTGATTGACAGGATCACTGATTGACACGGGGATCTCTGATTGAGGGGATCACCGATTGAGACTGCGATCACTGATTGACAGGATCACTGATTGATAGGATCATTGATTTATTTGCCCACTGACTGACATGGGGATCACTGATTGACTCGGGATCATTGGTTGTCATGGAGATCATTGATTTAAACGAATCACTGATTGAAAGAATCAATCATTGACATGGGATCATTGATTGATATGGGGATCACTGATTGACTGGATCACATATCGACAGGCTCACTAATTTACACAGGTATCACTGATTGAAAGGATCACTGATTGACAGTGGAACATTGATTGATATGGGGGTCACTGATTGACTGGATCACTGATCGAAGGGATAACTAAATGACTGGATCACTGATTGAAATTGGAATAACTGAATAATGGGCTCACTGATTGACATTATCTCTGATTCGCTAGACCCCTGTTTGACACTGGATCACTAATTGATGTGATCACTGATTGACTGGATCTTTGACTTGATGCGGGATCATTGATTGCCGAGATCACTGATTGACGTGATCACTCCACGACATGGGATCACTGATTGACATGGGACCACTGATTGGCACGGGGATCGCTGATTGATTGATCACTGTTTGACAGGATCACTCATTGACATGGACATCACCAATTGACAGGACCACCGATTGATGGAATCACTGATTGCCAGGATCACTGATGGAAACGGGAACACTGATTGACACGGGATCACTGATTAATACTGGTATCCATGATTGACCTGATCATTGATTGACTTGATTATTGATTGACACGGCGATCACTGATTGACAATGGACACTGATCCACGGGATCAATGATTGACAAGGGATCACTGATTGACACGAGATAACTGATGGACGGTATCACTGGTTGATGGGATC